>NW_027182214.1:37280528-37467756 GCF_029961685.1 Aristolochia californica
ATGGTATCTCAGTTTATGCATAAACTGCTTAATCTGACCAAAAAGATTATCTATTATGATTTGGAGAAATAATCCATAATTTATTAAATTTTTATTTCGAATTTAATGTTGATCTCAAGCGGCACCTATTGAAGATGTGGGGGGACTTTAGGGGAATTGATAAAATATATCAAATTTAATGTCTTGCGTTTTTGCTTCAATAAATTTTTAGCCTGAAACTGATGGATATATTCTGTTACATGCTATATATTTGTTCACAAATATTAGATTTTAAAAGTCATATTCAGTATCTCGCTTTATGCATAAACAACTTAATCTAAGAATAAAGATTATTTGTTGGGATTTTGAGAAATAATCCATAATTTTATTAAATTTTTATTTCGATTTTAATGTGGATCTCTTTTCTATGCCTATGCATGGTTGTATGTCTTCTCATCACAAAATTTCTCAAATACTTCTATCAATTCACTGCCTCTATCACTTCTAATGATCTCTTTTATTTATTTATCTCTTTCATGGTGTATTGAGAACTATTTAAACTACAGCAATGCAAATATCATGACATCTATATATATATTGGTAATGTATCGTTTATGGGATCATACAATCTTGACTTGTGTTGAAATATTTTCGACAATATAAAAAATGCAAAAATTTACTTGAGAATTGCTAATATATAAATAATAGGAACGATGCATTTAAACATGACAAATAGATTTATTTTCTGGTCTTTAATAAATATTTTGTTAAAAATATGTTTGAGAACAAGTGAAAAACTACATTGATCAGATATAATAGTTCAAGGCTGAGGTAAATCGAGTTGTGGATTAAGCTTACCACTCTTGTTCATCAAATGCTTGGTTTATCTAATTTTATGAGGATGGTATACATGAAGTTTTGCCCGTATTGTATGTGACCCCATAGGAATTGGGGAAGGTGATGAACCATTTTCAAGTCCCTTGAACTTGGAAGGCCCTCGTATCATAAAAAAGACACGAGGGTCATGAACGGGCAAGGGATCATTTCACCCAATGGTTTGGCATGGGTGCACCAAAGGAAATTAATTTCTTTCAAGCTATTTATGGACAAGGTTAAGGTACATTAAATTCTTCATTCTTTTAGTTTTTTTTCTTAAATTTTTTCTTTTCTCTTTCTTGATATTAAACTACTCATTTCAAACATGAGAGAATACATGCTAAGCTTTTTGTAATCTTCTTCTTACGGATGATCCTACTAAATGATCAAATTGGTGTGTTTTCCTTCACTTTTAGTGCAATGCATTAGTGTTATTAAATTTGAACTTACTCAACCAGTTGAATCATGCTCAAATGGATTTGTGCATCCATCAACTTAGAAACCATGAAAACCCAAAACCCAGTCCAAACCAAGTTAGTCAATTGGGTTTTGATGGCTACTTGGCTGACCCCTCTAACCCCAATTACTTTGATATATGCTACTTTTAATGTTTAATATGTAATTTTTGGAGAGTAGGGGAGGAATAAAAGATGCCTATATGAAGGTTGGAAAAGATCTCATTTTGAAAAGGTCTTTTCCAAAGTTGAAAGACAAACAATTAAGAGCCCTCATTTTATGCTTTTATGACTAATTGGCAATAAGTGGTACAACCAAGGAATGACTCTTCTTTGGGAAGATAGGAAGTCAAATGTGGAAAGCCACCCAGCTAACAAGCTGGCACAACGTTTCCATGGTAGGTAATAATTTTAATTGATACCCACAAAGCATAAATGGATTCCCCCCACCCAGTCCAAACCAAGTTAGTCAATTGGGTTTTGATGGTTACTTGGCTAACCCCTCTAACCCCAATTACTTTGATATATGCTAATTTTAATGTTTAATAAGTAATTTTGGGAGAGTAGGGGAGGAATACAAGATGCCTATATGAAGGTTGGAAAAGATCCCGTTTTGAAAAGGTTTTTTCCACAGTTGAAAGAGAAACAATTAAGAGCCCTCGTTTTAGAGTAGATGCAATGAGGCTTATTGTTGTTGTTGGAAGTGGCTCTAATGCCACTCATCTTCCTCTTTTTAGACCTGGAAGTCCCTATCTAAAATAAGAGCTTTAGAGCCTCCTTCAGCAAATGTGTCTAATGAACTGTGTAGATAATATCAGTATTTTTAGGTAATGGTTGGATTTTTGGGGAGTAGATACAATATATCATATTTAATGTCTTGCTTTTTTCCTTTAATAAATTTTTAGCGTGAAACCAATAGATATATTCTGTTACATGCTACATATTTGTTCATAAATATCGGATTTTAAAAGTCAGTCACGGTATCTCAATTTATGCACAAACTGCTTAATCTGATTAAAAAGATTATCTATTATGATTTGGAGAAATAATCCATAATTTATTAATTTTTATTTCAAATTTAATGTTGATCTCCTTTCTATGCCTATGCAGACCTCAAGCGGCACATGCTGAAGATGAGGGGGGACTCGGTCATTGAAGGGGAGATGAGGCATTTGGATGTTGCTGAATGCAACAAGTTGCTAGAAAATCAATGATCAAATCTATGGCAGTACAAGCTAAGAGCTTAAATTTGTTCATCATCCGTACAATGCTTGTTCAGACATAAGGGTGTACAATTTATCAGATTATTATTTATAAAAACAATCATTTTCCATGACCTGTTTCCTGAGAGAGCAAAAGAGCATTTCCTCTAGAAACCAAACCATCTGAAAAGGGTGCCACAGCAAAAAGAAATGGGCACTTTGTTGAAACCATTGGGCTAAAAGGCTCGAACTTGTTAGGAAAGCAACCCCATGGATCTTATACAAGGACTAGCCCGGTCGATACAAACACAAATTCCAACACTCCCCCGCACAGGAAAACCCGTGGACAAATTCACCGGAAAAACCTGGGACAAACTCCTGGAAAAACCCAGGACAAATTCACCAGAAATACCTGGGAAAAAATTCGGTGGGAGCGGGACTCGAACTTGGGACCAACCTGCTCTGATACCATGTTGAAACCATTGGGCTAAAAGGCTCAAACCTGTTAAGAAAGCAACCCCACGGATCTTATACAAGGACTGGCCCGGTCGATACAAACACAAATTCCAACATTCCCCCGCACGGGAAAACCCGTGGACAAATTCACCGAAAAAACCCAGAACAAACTCCTGGAAAAACCTAAGACAAATTCACCAGAAATAACTGGGACAAAATTCAGTGGGAGCGGGACTCGAACTCGGGACCAACCTGCTCTGATACCATGTTGAAACCATTGGGCTAAAAGGCTCGAACCTGTTAGGAAAGCAACCCCATGGATCTTATACAAGGACTGGCCTGGTTGATACAAACACAAATTCCAACACACTTCGTTTGTATTATGTGAAAAGTGAAAGGATGAAGTCGTAAAAGAGCTTGAAAGATTTGACCTCCTGGGCTAGGGCACCATCTTTTTGGTTGGATGGTGCCACTGTGCGATGAATCAATCGCAAAAAAAGCGCGATAAATGGTGGGTGCACGGGTGGCGTCGCCGGAGGGGAGGACGACAATGTGGGAAAGACGAGAGAATAATTTTTCTACTGCTGAAAAGACTTTATGTAGTCTGAGAGAAGAAAATAAGGAGTGTAGCTGGTCTTCGTGGGTTTTGTACTTCTCCTCCAGCTGAAATCAAAGAAGCTCAGCCAGGAACGCACGGGCTCGTCTATAAACTGCCTCTTTTCAGCTTTGCTCATCAACGGTGGAATGGCCCAGATTTTTCTGGATGACAGGGGTGAGGGCCTGACCCAAGCCTTGGAAAACACCATTTAGAGCAGTGTCAGTTATCGTAACTGCTGCATTAGATGCTAATTTGCCTGTCATTCAGCCTCTGAAACAAGCGAAGGAAAAAGTGGGGAGATTGAATTCCTCTGAATTGTTTCCTGTCGGAGAAAAAAAAACACCATGATGATATAACCGCAAGAGGATGACGACAACTGAGAAGCATAAACGTGCCGAGTGACTGTGAAGATGCAACTCACTCCGGACGATAATCAACACTCTGAAGTCAAGAGGGTTTCCTACTCCCATTGCTTTCAATTTTTCAACAATGGGAGCGTAGTTTCCACTTCGGAAATGGATCAAAACAAGAAGGTTTCAAACTGCCTGCTGGCTTTGACTCATCAAGCAGCTGGGCATCTTTTTTCTATCTGATAACATTTCTATGGAGGAGGCCAGTTGAAGCCTCCAATATACTGCTGCATGCAATTTCAGATTTCCTAAAAAAATTAGGTAAATCTTTGAGAGAATTCCATTGTAGTGTTTTAAGCACCACTCAATATGTAAACAATGGCAGCTGAGCTTAAAAAATATTTGATCTTATAGAGAGATTTATATTGTATGCATACCATAAATTTTAAAATAATTCCAACATACCCATGTAATATGACCAAAATTTATTGCAAATCCCTATTGTTAATTACAATTAGTAAATTCTAACTTAGGCTTGTAAAAATAAGAAAATTTCCTTATAAGAATAAAATTATGGCACTTTTATATAGGTGCATTTACTTGATTTTATTACATACCCATTTGTTGAAACTAAAATTCAAGATTGCTCCAAGTACCCAAAATTTTATGATAACAAAAACCTAAATATTTAACTTTAACCCATTAATGTAATTTTTGAAAAAAAGAAGAAGGGAACTTTAGTCATTTTTGAAAAATGAGTCAACTCTTTACAAAGGAGTTGAGCCTTCTAGAATTAAGGAAGAGAGAAAGGAGTCGAACCCAGTTAAAATAAGTTTTTGTTTTTACTGGATCTCTTAGTGGGAATCAACCCATCAAGCAAGCATAAAGGAAAAACGAGTCAAACCCTAGTTACAAAAACTTCTAAAATAAAAAAAGAAGAAGTTGAACCTTGTATTGAAGAGCTTATAGGAAGAGTCGACTTCATGGGAGGAGTTGATCCTATCTGAGTGAAAGATGAGGAGTTGATCCCATCTGAGTGAAAGACAACAAAAAGATTCAACTTCACCTAATAGTATATTTTGAAATTAAAAAAGGCATTTTCTCCTATCTGGTATAGAAACAAGAAGAGCGAAAAGGAGTCAACAATGATGCACATATTCAAATCTTTTGACTGTTAGACTGAGATCCAAAAGTTGTAGGTCTCCAAAATCTTGTATGTAACCTACCAATAGAAAAAATAGCATTTATTGATTACTTTTCCTAATTCTTCCTAATTTTTACTCATTTTTAATAAATACCAAAAATAACCTTACCCATTCATAACATGTAGTGTTTTCATATTGGGAATTATGTTATACAAACCAATCTCGCTCCACCCCAAACTTTGTGATATCACAGCCTAAACAAATTCCAAAGTTCCCAAGTGCCTCCATTGTTGATAAAAGGAAGTGATTTTGCAAAGCTTTTCAGTAAGAGCTAAGTACTTAATGCCTAGATTTTGTAATCTGATTTGAGTACTTAGTTTCTTGATTCCTGAGTGATTACTATATGATCATACTAGGCTCAGATTCTTCATATTCATTGCTTGATAGTAAGTTTTCTTGTATAACCACCTCAGTTGTGTTTTTTAATGTAATTCATTTTTGTAAGAAATTAGAGTTGTTGAATTGATGGTTCACCTTAGCGTTGGGTGTAGATTCCCAAGTGCCTTCACTTCGTCATTGAAGGGAAAATGGGCCATTTGGATGTTGCTGAATGCTAGAAGTTGCTGGAAAATCAATGATCAAATCTATGGCAGCTCAAGTGAAGAGCTTAAATTTGTTCATCATCTGAACAATGGTCTTTTAGACATAAGGGTGTAGAATTTATTAGATTATTGGTTATATAAAAAATCATTTGCCTTGATGTGTTCCTTTTAAATAATGACCAAATATTTTAGCTTCTCCAAACTAGTATTATGTCTCCAAATATCAATTCAAAAGTTGAGGATTATTGTTGTTGTTGGAAGTGGCTCCAATACCACTCTTCTTCCTTTCTTTAGACTTGGAAGTTCCTATCTAAGGTAAGACCTTTGGACACTCCTTCAGCAAATGTGTCTAATGAACTATGTTTATATAGTATCAATATTTTTAGGTAATGGTTGGATTTGAGGAGAGTTGATACAATATATCATATTTAAAGTCTTGCTTTTCTGCTTTAATAAATTTTTAGCCTAAAACTGATGGATGTATTCTATTACATGCTATATGTTTTTTCATAAATATCAGATTTTAAAAGTCACATGCAATATCTCGCTTTATGCACAAACAACTTAATCTAAGCAAAAAGATTATTTGTTATGATTTTGAGAAATATCCCATAATATTATTAAATTTATATTTTGATTTTAATGTTGATCTCTTTTCTATGCCTATGCAAACGTCAAGAGGCACATCCAAATGCATAAACAACAAATGAATGTAAAAATTTTTCTTGTTTTATTTGCAATCCAAGAAAGAAATTCAATGCTCTCATCATGCTCATTTCAAAGTCACTTTGCATTCCGAGAATAATTTACAAACTTATTCATTTGTGGAACCAAACACAATATTATTAACATAAATTTGGATAACTAGTATGTGAGATCCTCTATTCTTTTTAAACAATGTGGTTTCAACCTTTCCTCTAGAATGTTCATCAACAATTAGAAATTGACCAAGCCTTTCATGCTCTTGGTGTTTGCTTCAAGCCATACAATGCCTACTAAAGTTTAAACATGTGGTATGGTTTTGTATCATCTTCAAAGTCTGGGGGTTGTACAACATACATTTCTTCTTCTATTAGACTCTTTAGAAATGTTGATTTCACAACCAATTGATATAGTTTGAAATCCTTGAAGCATGCAAAAGCAAACAAAATTCTGATGACTTCCAATTTATCCACACGGTCAAATGTTTTATCATAATCAATACCTTCTTCTTGAGAAGATCCTTGAGCTACTAATTTACTGTTATAATTCCAAACTACCTTGCCAGTTTTATGTAGTTTGTTTTTAACAACCATTTTTATCTTACCTTGCTCCTAGTGAACTAGTTTAGTTTCTCATACAATGCGTCAATCTAATAAACATTCTTAAGGGCCTCCTTAACGTCTTTAGGTTTTAATTCAAAAATTAAGTTGTTGTATTTTATTAATTGGATATTTCATAATGACATTAGGTACTCTCTTTGACTATTGAAACATTCATGCAAATTGTTTATGAAGATATTTTATTAAATTGTTTTGATAAGATAATCATGTTTATGTAGGATGAACTAATTCTATAGATTTTCCATTAGAAACCTTGTGGAGCAGCCGAATATACAAACATTAAAAATATTTAAAAATAAACTTTTATATTAAAAAGAAAAAACAACTTCGCCCTCTCTACGAGAAATGAGGCAAACATGACCAGAGAAAGATCAACTTCCTCTTCTAATATTTTTCCTATTTACAATTCCCCTTAACTTTTAGTAATGATCAATGCAATTGTAATTCAATCTCGACCTAATAAGACATAAACCCTAAACCCTAATCTCGACCTAATAAGAGAGTTCGGGGATGACTGATTATCTTTCATTTGGATTTTTATTGTTCAAATAATTGTTGATGGGTTACAAATCAATCCATTTCCAACCCTCCGAAGGCATTTGTGAGAGTAGGGGAGAAATGAAAGTGCCTATAAGTAGGTTGACAAATATCCCGTTTTGAAAAGGTTTTTCCATAGTTGAAAAAGAAACAGCTAACAACCCTCATTTTACAATTTTCTGGATAGTATTAATTGGCAATAAGGGGTACAACCAAGGAATGACTCTTCTTTGGGAAGGTAGGAACTCAAATGTGGAAAGCCACCCAGCTAACAAGTTGGCACAACGTTTCCATTATAGGTAATGACTCTAATTGGTACCCAAGAAGCATAAATAGATTCCTCCCTCTTTGCCTTAAGTATGAGGA
Source organism: Aristolochia californica (assembly GCF_029961685.1). NCBI lineage: Eukaryota > Viridiplantae > Streptophyta > Magnoliopsida > Piperales > Aristolochiaceae > Aristolochia > Aristolochia californica. The sequence goes on from NW_027182214.1 coordinate 37,288,417, forward strand.
GTTTTGGCATCTCTTCAACATCACTTGAGGTCCAGACCAAAGCTGATGAAGCTTTCTCCATGTCTCCACCATGAGATTTCTCCAAATATCAGTTCAGCTATTGAGAAGATGCATTGAGGCTTAATGTTGCTGTTGGAAGTTCCTATTTTAAGGTAAAAGCTTTGGATCATCCTTCAGAAAATGTGTCTAATAAAGTATGTGTTGATAGTATTGGTATTTGTTATGGACTCAATAGCATCATGTGTTACCAGCAGGCATAGGAATTAATTAATGTGGTTTTCAATTTTCATGTAATTGATTTTTGTTTGATTTTGGTTTGGTTTGGTTTACAACTTATTTGGCTTGAACCAGTGACCCAAGGGTCTGAATGTATTTGGCATCCTCAACCCTTTTTAAAGGGACGACTAGGTTAATGAAAGGTAGTGATTGAATTAGTAAATTAGCCTAGAGTTATTTAGATAACAGGTCAAGAGCTCCTTCAAGTTCTTCCCCTTTTTCCCCAAATCCCCTTTCCGAATTTCTTCTTACAACACTCCATCAATTTGTCCCTACATCAAGCAAAGCAAAGGAAGGAAGAGAAGAGAGGAGGGACAAAATCCATGGCTCGTGAGGATCCTAACAACGTGGTATCAGACAGGTCCACCCTCGGTGACTCCTCTTCTCCAGAGGACATATGTCAAGTGCTTTCAGATCTTCAACAAAGGTAGACGCATCAAGGTGCTGAAATTACAAACATCAATAATACATTGCACACGATGGAATCTTCTCTACAAACCGTCGTCCGTCAGCTTGCAGCACTTCAATCGACCGCACCATCACCAACTACAAACTCGCAGCCACCGGAAGCAAATAACCCACACTTCACCCCACCACCACCACTACTGCACCCACAAACTCCTTCTATGGCTGCTCACGCACAGGGACCAACTACGATTCCCAGGTACTTTAAACTCAATTTTCCTACATATGATGGCTCAAAGGATCCTTTACTTTGGTTCACGAAATGTGAGCAATTTTTGTATCATCAACAAACGTTGGATGTGGACAAGGTCATTTTGGTCGCCTACCACCTGCTCGATGAAGTGCTCATGTGGTTCCATCACTACCGAAATGTCCATTCGACTCAAGATTGGCTAAATTTTAAACATGCTTGCCAGATGAGGTTTGGACCTCTAGCTAGTAGCAATCCAGTGGGGGAATTGATCAACTATAAATAGATTGGCACTTTAGAATTGTACCAAAAAATATTTCAGGAAAGTTTGGCCCGAGCGAGTGAATTTGTTCCTCCTCACCTGCAAATTCAGATCTTTAATGCGGGATTGACCGAGTCGGGTTGCTTGGAAGTGGAATTACTTGGTCCTACAGACTTGGATTCAGCCAAGAATTATGCCAGGGCTGTGGAACAGAAACAAAGAGTTCTGAGGGAATCATTAGGCTGAAAACCCTCTTGGACCAATAGACTACCGGGTACTACACCTGGGCCAGGTTTTGTCTCTTCAACCCCTAACTGTGCTGAGCAGTCTACAAATGTGCCCCCCCACAATCTTCCACGTAAATTCTTGACTAAACAGGAAATGGAGGCAAGAAAGGCCAAGGGCTTCTGTTTTAATTGTGATGAATAATTTCTCCCAAGACATACCTGCAAAAGATTATTTAGTATAGAACTTTGGGAAGAGGGTTCAGAAGTGCTTCCTGAAGATGATATTGTTGAAGAGGAATAGCAAGAACCAGAGCTCTCCATCCATGCCATGCATGGCCTGCGTAGTTCTAATACCATGCAGGTAAAAGCCAAGTTACACCATCTCTGGTTACTTGCTTTAGTTGATTCTGGCAGCACACATAATTTTGTCAGTGAGCCTGTAGTGAAACAATTGGGATTAGAAATCCAACAGCAAAAGGGTCTCTCGGTTTCAGTGGCCAATGGGGCTAAAATTGCTAGTGTTGGGTTATGTGCAGCCACCCCTTTTAATATTGAAGGACATTCATTTAAGGCTGACTTACTAGTCATTCTTTTAGCTGGATTTGATTCGTCGCTCGGGGTAAAATGGCTTCAGCTATTAGGCCCTATATTGTGGGATTTTCAGGCTCGGACTATGACATTTACAGCACAACAGGGCCAAATTACATTGTAGGGTATCAAGGCGCAGGTGCCCAGTGCACTTCACACTTTCCAGATTCAGAGCACTGGTGATTGTAAGTTATCTCCATTACTTATAGCCTTTGCCGATTTATTTAATGACACTACTGGTCTACCACCAGTGCGTCACTGTGATCATCGCATACGTTTGAAGTTGGGAACCGATCCAGTGGTGGTGTGTCCTTATCGTTTCCCACATATACAGAAAGATGAAATCGAAAGACAGTGCCTGAATATGCTAGCTCAGGGAGTTATCCAGCCCAGTAGGTCTCCCTTCTCATCCCCTGTTTTACTGGTCCGCAAAAAGGATATATCATGGAGGTTCTGTGTTGACTAAAGGCAACCCAATTTCCATACAATTAAAGACAATTTCCCCATCTCAGTGGTGGATAGGTTGCTGGATGAGTTACATGGTGCTACGATTTTTACCAAGTTAGATTTGAAATCGGTCTGTCATCAAATTAGAGTTCACCCTGCAGATGTGGAGAAGACTGTATTCCGCACGCACCACGGTCATTTCAAGTTCCTCGTCATGCCCTTCGGTCTCTCCAATGCACCCTCCACCTTCCAGGCCCTCATGAATGAGGTATTTTCCTCACTTCTGCGGAAATATGTGTTAGTATTTTTTTGTTGACATCTTGGTATATAGCACAAATTGGGACAAACATCTCCAACACCTCCATCAGGTATTTACCATTCTACGCTCCCATCATTTGGTTTTGAATGAATCCAAATATTCTATGGGCACTTTAGAAGTGGCATATTTGGGCCACGTTATATCAGCAGTGGGCGTGAAGGTTGACTAGAGTAAAATACAAGTTGTCAGAGATTGGCCTCGTCCCACCTCGCATTAAGGGGATTTTTGGGCCTAACGGGATATTACAGAAAATTTATCTGTACTTATGGCCAGATAGTAGCACCACTCAACAACCTTCTCAAGAAACATGCATTCACTTGGTCTCCCTCTGCGGCACAGGCCTTTCAGCAGTTAAAGGAGGCCTTAGCCTCAGGGTCGGTGCTACAGCTAGCAGATTTTGATGAATCCTTTGTGGTGGAATGTGATGCATCCGAAGGAGGTATTGGTGCAGTGTTACAACAACTGGGACATCCCATCGCTTATTTAAGCCGCCAGTTGGGACAACACCACCACAAGTTAGCAGCATATGAGAGGGAACTGATTGGGTTAGCCAAAGCCATCCAACATTGGCGGCCTTATCTATGGGGTCGACCATTTCTGATTCGTATAGATCATTGCAGCCTCAAGTATCTTCTTGAGCAACGCCTCACCACATCACTGCAGCAACACTGGTTGAGTAAACTCATGGGCTTCAATTTTATAGTTCAATATAAGCCAGACAGTTTAAATTTGGGGGCTGATGCTTTGTCTCGTCGGGACATTCCAGAACCACACGTTTATGCTCTCTGCCACCCACACTCATTTTTGTTGGATTCTATTCGTGAGGAGACACATCTATATCCAGAACTTATTTCATTATATCAAGATATTTAGAAGGGACAACAACTAGTCATTGGACGATTCAGGATCATCTTATCCTATACAAAAACAAGATTTTTATGCATCACACGTCCCCACTTCTTCACACCATTTTGTCCTCTTTCCATGATAGCACACATGAGGGTCGACAGAAAACATATTTCCAAATCAGTCGGGAATTTTATTGGAGGGGTATGAAGAGCACAATTGCTGATTAGCTACTTGTTAGATTTGTCAATGAAACAAGGCCGAATCTTTAGGCCCTGTCGGCCTACTTCAACCTTTGCAGCTACCGTCTCAAATATGGTCCGACATTTCCATGGATTTGATTGATGGCCTTCCAACTTCATCTGGTAAATCCGTGATATTAGTTGTGGTTGACCGTTTTTCAAAATATGGTCACTTCATTTCTTTGGCGCATCCATATACTGATGCTCATGTCGCTCAGTTATTTATGGACCACATTGTCCGATTACACAGGATTCCATCATCTATTATCAGTGACAAGGACGCCATTTTTATCAGTACCTTTTGGAAAGAATTATTCAAGTTACATGGCACCCAATTGGCATTCTCTTCTGCCTATCATCCACAGACTGATGGACAAACTGAGGTTGTCAATCGCACGATCGAAATGTATCTTCGCTGTTTTGTGGGGGACTCACCTAAACGGTGGGTTAAGTGGCTTTCCTGGGCAGAATTTTTCTATAACACCTCTTACCATAGCGCACTGGGAACTACTCCTTTTAGGGTAGTTTATGGCAGAGATCCACCTCATTTGTTATCCTATGAACCAGGGGCATCCAAAGTTGCCACTTTGGACCAAGCGTTAGCTGAAAGAGACACTATGCTCACTGAGGTGCGTACTCATCTCCAGGAGGCCCAACACTGTATGAAGTTCTATTATGATAAGAAGCACCGAGAGGTATATTATTCTCCAGGAGATTATGTGTGGTTAAAGCTCCAACACTACCGCCAGCTGTCACTGACTACCTCCATGCGCCACAAGCTTTCTCCGAAATATTATGGTCCATTTCAGATGTTGGACTGCATTGGCACCGTGGCCTACCGCTTGCAGCTACCACCCTAGGCAAAGATACATAATGTATTTCACGTATCCCAACTGAAGCAGTTCCAGGGCAACTCTCCCTTGTTGCACAGCCCTCTGCCACCACTCCATGAGGGCCGTGTCCTTTCTACTCCAGCTCAGGTATTGCAGGCATGCCACATTCAAGGCGATTGGGAAATTCTCGTACAGTGGGCAGATGCAGACCCCAGTGACACTACATGGGAGCCATTATCTGCATTTCGGCTTCTCTACCTTTCCTTCGAGCTTGAGGACAAGCTCTTTCTCCAGGAGGGGGGTGATGTTATGGACTCAATAGCATCACGTGTTACCAGCAGGCGTAGGAATTAATTAATGTGGTTTTCATTTTTCATGTAATTGATTTTGGTTTGATTTTGGTTTGGTTTGGTTTACAATTTATTTGGCTTGAACCAGTGACCCAAGGGTCTGAAGTGTATTTGGCGTCCTCAACCCTATTTAAGGGGAAGACTAGGTTAATGAAAGGTAGTGATTGAATTAGTAAATTAGCCTAGAGTAATTTAGATAACAGGTCGAGAGCTCCTTCAAGCTCTTCCCCTTTTCCCCAAATCCCCTTTCCGAATTTCTTCTTACATCACTCCATCAATTTGTCCCTACGTTAAGCAAAGCAATGAAAGGAAGAGAAGAGAGGAGGGTGACAAGATCCATGGCTCGTGAGGATCCTAACAGTATTATTAGGTAATTGTTGGATTTTAAGGGAGTTGATACAATGTATCGTATCAAATGTCTTGCTTTCCTACTGTAATAAATTTTTAGCCAGTAATAGATGGATATATTATGGTCTTCCACAACCCTACTATCGACTATATGTAGAGAAAGAGATTTAAGAAGGTTAGTCATCGAATTCACTTCATCAAGGATCTTCTCCTTGTTAGTATGCACGATCCACGGTTCATTGCTCAACAGGAAGCATTGACATCTTTATTTGGGATTAGCGAAGGTGAAAGGGCTTCTATATTTTTGGTGAGTCTAGGGGCTGCCTCTTGAGTCTCAGTAAATTTTCTTGAATATAGAAACAATTTTGAATCATATGACTCTCAACTATTTGTTCCATACTATTGATAGGAAGAACCAGTAGTTCTTGAAATTCGGACTTGTTTTGGATCAAATGACTCCCTCCTATCTCCTTAAACAAACAAGAAGAGCCAAATGCTCTTTTTTATAACTTTTCATCCCAATCTTTGAGATTTCATTTGTCTTAGAAGCTATCCGATAATGGAGAGAATAATTTGTCTTCGAGGCTTTTGTTCTTCTCTTCTAGCTTCAATCGAAGAAGCTCAGTGTTCATGTTATGGTCCTGGGGTTAAGTACCTATGTCTTCCGCTCCTAACAGGCTGGTCTTTTGGGTAGTATTGGCTAGATGCTTAACATTTGGTATCAGAGCTAGGTTGGCTAGGTGCTTAACAGTTCATCTCATCAACAACGTCCTCCATATCGTAAGCCAAACCTCTGAGTTCACTCACTCAAGAACACACGAACTCGTCTCTAAATTGCCTCATTCCAGCATCTCTCAACAACGGTTGAATTCTCACTAGAGATCTTTTCAAACTCTTGTCTATTTTTCTTTCCCCAAGATCTGGCCCAGCTTTTTTCTGGACAATAGGCCTTGGAAGATTTTACTACTTTAACTATGAGTTTTGCAATGGGCGAACAACAAGTATTATTACACAGTAGTCATGTGGATAAGGCCCATCATATTCATACAATGCATTCATCGGACAATACAGATAGCAATATAGATAATCTTGTCAATGAATTCTCGGACTTGTTCCAAACAATGCTACAACAAGGCCTTATTCGCAGTAGTTGTTCCCCATTCTCATCACCAGTCCTCCTTGTAAAAAAATAGGATGGTACATGACATTTCTGTGTTGATTATCAGAAATTGAATAACCAAACTGTGAAAGATAAGTTCCCTATTCAGGTGGTGGAGGAGTTTTTAGATGAATTGCATGGTTCTCATATATTCACCAAATTGGACCTCCACTCGGGATATCATCAGGTTCGTATGTACCCAGACGACATCGAAAAAAATGGCTTTTCGCACTCATCATGGCCACTTTGAATTCATGGTCATGCCATTTGGGTCATCCAACACCCCATCCACATTCCAGGCATTAATGAATGAAGTATTTCGCAACTATCCGCAACTTCCCAATTTTGAGGAGTTATTTGAGGTCGGGTGTGACGCCTCAGGTGGGGGCATTGGGGCCATTCTACAACAACACGTCACCCTATTGCATATTTCATCTGCCAGCTGGAAGTACGACATCACGAATTGCCAGCATATGAATGGGAGTTAATCGGGTTGGCCAAGGCTGTACAACATTGGCGCCCTTACTAGATCTCTTAGTGGTCCCATCAAGCAGGCATAAAGGAAAAAAGGAGTCAAACCCTAGTTACAAAAACTTCTAAAATAAAAAAAGAAGAAGTTGAACCTTGTATTGAAGAGCTTATAGTAAGAGTCGACTACATGGGAGGAGTTGATCCTATCTGAGTGAAAGACGAGGAGTTGATCCCATCTGAGTGAAAGACAACAAAAAGATTCAACTTCACCTAATAGTATATTTTGAAATGAAAAAAGGCATTGTCTCCTATCTGGTATAGAAACAAGAAGAGAGAAAAGGAGTCAACAATGATGCACATATTCAAATCGTTTGAATGTTAGACTGAGATCCAAAAGTTGTAGGTCTCCAAAATCTTGTACGTAACCTACCAATAGAAAAATAGCATTTGTTGATTACTTTTCCAAATTCTTCCTAATTTTTACTTATTTTTACTAAATACCAAAAATAACCTTACCCATTCAGTGTTTTCATATTGGGAATTATGTTATATAAACCAAACTCGCCCCCACCCCAAACTTTGTGATATCACAACCTACACAAATTCCAAAGTTCCAAAGTTCCTACATTGTTGTTAAAAGGAAGTGATTTTGCAAAGCTTTTCAGTAAGAGCTAAGTATTTAATGCCTAGATTTTGAAATCTGATTTGAGTACTTAGTTTCTTGATTCCTGAGTGATTACTATATGATCATATTAGGCTCAGATTCTTCATATTCATTGCTTGATAGTAAGTTTTCTTGTATAACCTTCTCAGTTGTTTTTTTAATGTAATTCATTTTTGTAAGAAATTAGAATTGTTGAATTGATGGTTCACCTTAGCGTTGGGTGTAGATTCCCAAGTGCCTTCACTTCATCATTGAAGGGAAAATGGGCCATTTGGATGTTGCTGAATGCTAGGAGTTGCTGCAAAATCAATGATCAAATCTATGGCAGCTCAAGTGAAGAGCTTAAATTTGTTCATCATCTGGACAATGGGTTTTTAGACATAAGGGTGTAGAATTTATTAGATTATTAGTTATAAAAACAATCATTTGCCTTGATGTGTTCCTTTTTAATAATGACCAAATATTTTAGCTTCTCCAAGCCAGTATTATATTAGACGATAGATTTTATTCAAATAATAGAAACCTCGTTGAGTAGCCTAATATATAAAATTTAAAATAATTTAAAAATAAAATTTAATGTTAAAAATAAAGAACAACTGTCCTCTCTCTCTAAGAAATGTGCATACACGATCAGAGACTGATCGGCTTGTTGCATAATATTTTTACTATTTATGATTCCGCTTAACTTTTAGTAGTGATCAATTCTTAGGTAATCCAATCCCGATCTAATAAGACATAGATGTCCATTAAGAGAGTTCGGGGATGACCAATTATCTATTATTAAAATTTTGATTGTCTAAATAATTGTTGATGGGTTAGAATATTGATCCATTTCCAGGCCTCCGAAGGCATTTCGAAGAGTAGGGGAGGAATAAAATATGCCTATAGGCAGGAAGGCAAATATCCTGTTTTAAAAAGGTCTTTCAATTGGTTAAAGAGAAACAACTAAGAGCCCTCATTTTACTCTTTTCTAGCAAGTATTAATTGGAAATAAGTGGTACAACCAAGGAATGACTCATCTTTTAGAAGATATGAAGTCAATGTGGAAAGCCACCCTACTTACATGCCAGCACAACGTTTCTATGACAGGTAATGACTCCAATTGGTACCCATGAAGCATAAATGGATTCTCCCTGTTGGAAGAAAGCTCAACCCACACGACTAAGGAAGGCCCACAAGATGGGCCCAAGCCCATAAAAAGTAGAACCCACAATGATTACCATGAACTGACATCCTTATCACATCAATTGGAAGATCAAGAAGGACTCACTAAAGTATCTTATCTTATGGTCATGTCAAAGAAGAGTTTTAGTTTTAGTTATGTTTGTCTTTTATCTATATTGAATTGTTTAATTGTGTTAGGACTTATCTTTAAGAGTTGGAGTTTGGGTGTAATTGGGACAAGAGTAGTTTTATTGTAATTGGACTCTACTACCTTCCTCGATTATAAATAGATGTTCATGTACTCTGATTACAACAAGTTATTGATGTCAATAAAGTAATTCAATTTTTCATATATTCAACATGGTATCAGAGCAGGTTCTATGAGTTGACTTGGTCAACTCACGGAGGTAATGTGATCCTTTTCTCTAAACCCTAAACCCTAAGTCTAGTTTTATAGTTATTTTTTTCAATCCCTATATCTATAGTTTTCTTTGCATTTTTTAAATCTATACAGAGTTTTTCATATTTAAAATTATATATTGAAGGAAAGATATTTGTGTCTACTTTCCAATGAAAAACTATTTTTTCTAATCGGTGTTATCTACAGAGAGATGTCCATATTTGAATGAACGAATGTCAGATTCCAAAAAGGCTCGAGCAACAACAACAATCTTCAGATTTTGAGGTAGTTTTTGCTATCAAGAACTAGACTTTATATGGAGAAATATATATCAAAATAAATATTTGTAAGTCTATTCTTCTACCTATTCAACCAATTTTTTATCTGAGTTATCTACAAAGATAAATCAATATTTGTAGTAGCAAAGGTCAGATTGAAAAACAAGTTCAAGCGGCAGCAAAAAGCCTCAACTTTCGAGATATTTTATGGTATCAAGAAAGAGACTTTATATGGAAAATTATATATCAAAATAAATATACGTAAGTCTATTTTCTTACTTATTGAACCAATTCTCGGTATTATTTTTTTATAAGAAGATATTGTTCTTGGAAGAGTCGATGGTCATTCTGGAAAAAAAGGAGAAACAATACTTAGTTCGGCTAGATGACAGAGACCGAAATCTATAAAATTATTTATCTAATGATACTTATATTTTATGAAGAGAAGTTATACTTGGATGAAATTTATCTAATTATACTTTCATAATGAGAAAATTTCATCTTAATCTTATCTATTTTTAATGAAATATTCACATTGGAAGAATCAAAGGTCACTCTGGTATTCTGTTGTTTTGAAAATCCAAATTTATGCCCATTGTTTTCCATCACTTTTTGAGTTGATATATCAGAAAATATCTCACTTCTCCATGGTTTGAGGGATTATTTATACATCTCTATTATTTGGGCTTATTGCTACATCTATGGTATTTGGTTCAAGCTGGGATCAGTGCCATTACCTCCTAGCTTGAGGGGGAGAAGTAGAAGAAGTACAAGAAAGAGGTATTTTATTCCACTTGTTATGGATAAGTTTATGTGACCAAAATATTCAAGAAAATGGGGGCACAAATGATGAAGCTTCTGCATCTAAGAAAAAATGTTTATATCGAATTATTCCATGGGTTCTTTTACAAAGCTTATTATTTAGTTCGTGTTATATGTGTTGGAAGATGGTCATGTTATATACAGCTGTTGCTATTATGTCTCTTTGGGGACATTATTATTGAAGAAGAGGTAGCCTCATATCATCATTTATTTTACCCCTTAAAAAAATATCACGGCTGGAAAACCATGACAGAGGATACCCTATCAAAAAATATCACAGTTGGGAAACCATGATGGGCCCTATTAAAAAGAAAAAAAATATCACGGTTGGGAAACCATGATAGGCCCTATCAAAAAATATCACGGTTGGGAAACTATGACAGAGGAACTTATTATTACATCTATGCTATCCCCCCTGCCCAATAATGACTTTTATGATTCCTACCACTTGAGAGTCGTTGTCCTGTGGAGGGACATGGTAGTGGTCACTTCAAAGTAAAGCCGATAGACACACTACCGATAGAAGACGGACTGTGCCCTACATGCAGCATTAGGATAGGAGTATGAAGCAATGACTTACTGGCTAGGAGTGATTTTTACTCACTTATATTATGCCAGTAGGGCCTCATGGAAGGACGCAACAGCTTGAGGGAGAATGTTGGAAGATGAAGGCATATTGGAAGATGTGCCATTTTATACAAAAATATTCTATACATCATTTTGCAGCAAGTTGGGAGTTCATGTTGTTCTCTCACCCCCAGCTTGAGGGGGAGTGTTGGAAGATAAGCTCAAGCCCACACGACCATGGAAGATGCACATATCTTAGATTATTATAAGATGGGCTACACGACCAAGGAAGGCCCACAAGATGGGCCCAAGCCCATAAGAAGTAGGACCCACAATGATTACTATGAGCTGGCATCCTTATCACATCAGTTGGAAGATCAAGAAGGACTCACAAAAGTATCTTATTTTATGGTCACTTCAAAGAAGAGTTTTAGTTTGAGTTATATTTGTCTTTTATCTATATTGAGTTGTTTAATTATGTTAGGACTTATCTTTAAGTGTTAGAGTTTGGGTGTAATTGGTACAAGGGTAGTTTTATTGTAATTGGACTCTACTACCTTCCTCTATTATAAATAGAAGTTCATGTACTCTGATTACAACAAGTTATTGGTGTCAATGAAGTATTTCACTTTTCCATAAATTCAACACCCCCCTCTTTGCCTTAAATATGTGGAGATTTGGCATCTCTTCAACATTTCTCAAGGTTCTTTCTCCATGTCTCCACCATGAGATGTCTCCAAATATCAATTCATCAGTTGAGAAGATACGTTGAGGATTATTGTTGTTGTTGGAAGTGGCTCCAATGCCACTCTTCTTCCTTTCTTTTGACTTGGAAGTTTCCTATCTAAGGTAAGACCTTTGGACCCTCCTTCAGCAAATGTGTCTGATGAACTATGTTTATATAGTATCGGTATTTTTAGGTAATGGTTGGATTTTAGGGGAGTTGATACAATATATCATATTTATAGTCTTGCTTTTCTACTTTAATAAATCTTTAGCCTAAAACTGATGGATGTATTCTATTACATGCTACATATTTTTTCATAAATATCGGATTTAAAAGTCACATGCAATATCTCCCTTTATGCACAAACAACTTAATCTAAGCAAAAAGATTATTTGTTATGATTTTGAGAAATATCCCATTATTTTATTAAATTTTTACTTTGATTTTAATGTTGATCTCCTTTCTTTGCCTATGCAGACCTCAAGAGGCACATCCAAATGCATAAACAACAAATGAATATAATTTTTTTTCTTGTTTTTTTTTTCTATCCAAGAAAGAAATTCAACGCTCACATCATGCTCATTTCAAATTCACTTTGCATTTAGAGAATAATTTACAAACTTATTCATTTGTAGAACCAAACACAATATTATTAACATAAATTTGGATAACTAGCATGTGAGATCCTCTATTCTTATTAAACAATGTGGTTTCAACCTTTCCTCTAGAATGTTTATCATCAATTAAAAATTGACTAAGCCTTTCATGCTCTTCGTGTTTGCTTCAAGCCATACAAAGCCTACTAAAGTTTAAACATGTGGTTTGGTTTTGTGTCATCTTCAAAGTAGGGGTTGTACAACATACATTTCTTCTTCTATTAGACTCTTTAGAAATGTTGATTTTACAACCAATTGATATAGTTTGAAATCCTTGAAGCAAAAGCAAACAAAATTCTGATGACTTCCAATTTATCCACATGGTCAAATGTTTTATCATAATCAATACCTTCTTCTTGAGAAGATCCTTGAGCTACTAATTTACCCTTATAATTCCAAACTACCTTGCCAGTTTTTCTAGTTTGTTTTTAACAACCATTTTTATCTTACCTTGCTCCTAGTGAACTAGTTTAGTTTCTCTTACAATGTGTCAATCTAATAAACATTCTTAAGGGCCTCCTTAACGTCTTTTGGTTTTAATTAAAAAATTAATTTGTTCTATTTTATTAATTGGATATTTCATAATGACATTAGGTATTCTCTTTGACTATTGAAACATTCATGCAAATTTTCTATGAAGATAGTTTATTAAATTGTTTTGATAAGATAATCATGTTTATATAGGATGAACTGATTCTATAGATTTTCTATCAGAAACCTTGTGAAGCAGCCGAATATACAAACTTTTAAAATATTTAAAAATAAACTTTTACATTAAAAAGAAAGAACAACTTCGCCCTCTCTACGAGAAATGAGGCAAACATGACATGAGACAGATCAACTTCCTCTCCTAATATTTTTCCTATTTACAATTCCGCTTAAATTTTATTAATGATCAATGCAACTGTAATCCAATCTCGACCTAATAAGACATAGATGTTCCTTAAGAGAGTTCGGGGATGACTGATTATCTTTCATTTGGATTTTTATTGTTCAAATAATTGTTGATGGGTTACAAATCATTCCATTTCCAACCCTCCGAAGGCATTTGTGAGATTAGGGAAGAAATGAAAGTGGCTATAAGTAGGTAGACAAATATCCTGTTTTGAAAAAGTTTTTCCATAGTTGAAAAAGAAACAGCTAAGAACCCTCATTTTATGATTTTTTGGATAGTATTAATTGGCAATAAGGGGTACAACCAAGGAATGACTCTTCTTTGGGAAGGTAGGAACTCAAATGTGGAAAGCCACCCAGCTAACAACTTGGTTCAACGTTTCCATTGCAGGTAATGACTCCAATTGGTACCCAAGAAGCATAAATGGATTCCCCCCTCTTTGCCTTAAGTTTGAGGAGTTTTGGCATCTTTTCAACATCACTTGAGGGCCAGACCAAAGCTGATGAAGCTTTCTTCATGTCTCCACCATGGGATTTCTCCAAATATCAGTTCAGCTATTGAGAAGATGCATTGAGGTTTATTGTTATTGTTGGAAGTTCCTATTTTAAGGTAAAAGCTTTGGATCATCCTTCAGCAAATGTTTCCAATGAAGTATGTGTTGATAGTATCGGTATTATTAGGTAATTGTTGGATTTTAAGGGAGTTGATACAATGTATCATATCTAATGTCTTGCTTTCCTGCTATAAAATTTTTTTAGCCAGTAACAGATGGATATATTCTGGTCTTCAACAACCCTACTATCGACTATTGGTAGAGAAAGAGATTTAAGAAGGTTAGTCATCGAATTCACTTCATCAAGGATCTTCTCCTCGTTAGTATGCACGATCCACGGTTCATCGCTCAACAGGAAGCATTGACATCTTTATTTGGGATTAGAGAAGGTGAAAGGGCTTCTCTACTTTTGGTGAGGCCAGGGCTGCCTCTTGAGTCTCAGTAAATTTTCTTCAATATAGAAACAATTTTGAATCATATGACTCTCAACTATTTGTTCCATAGTATTGATAGGAAGAGTTGGTAGTTCTTGAAATTTGGACTTGTTTTGGGTCAAATGACTCCTTCCTATCTCCTTAAACAAACAAGAAGAGCCAAATGCTTTTTTTTTTATAATTTTTCTTCCCAATCTTTGAGATTTCATTTGTCTTAGAAGCTATCCGATAATGGAGAGAATAATTTGTCATCGAGGCTTTTGTTCTTCTCTTCCAGCTACAATCGAAGAAGCTCAGTGTTCATCTCATCAACAACGTCCTCCATATCGTAAGCCAAACCTCTGAGTTCACTCACTCAAGAACACACAAACTCGTCTGGAAACTGCCTCATTCCAGCATCTCTCAACAGCGGTTGAATTCCCACTAGAGATCTTTTCAAACTCTTGTTTTTTTTTCTTTCCCCAAGAATTGGCCCAACTTTTTCTGGACAATAGGCCTTGGAAGATTTTACTGCTTTAACTATGAGTTTTGCAATGGGCGAACAACAAGTATTATTACATAGTAGTCATGTGGATAAGCCCCATCATATTCTTACGATGCATTCATAGGACAATACAGACAACAATATAGATAATCTTCTAGATGAATTCTCGGACTTGTTCCAAACAATGCTACAACAAGGCTTTATTCGCAGCAGTTGTTCCCCATTCTCATCACCAGTCCTCCTCGTAAAAAAATAGGATAGTACATGGCATTTCTGTGTTGATTGTCGAAAATTGAAAAACCAAACTGTGAAAGATAAGTTCCCTATTCAGGTGGTGGAGGAGCTTTAGATGAATTGCACGGTTCTCATATATTGACCAAATTGAACCTACGCTCGTGATATCATCACGTTTGTATGTACCCAGACGACATCGAGAAAAATGGCTTTTCGCACTCATCATGGCCACTTTGAATTCGTGGTCATGCCATTTGGGTCATCCAACAACCCATCCACATTCCAGGCATTAATGAATGAGGTATTTCACAAACATCTTCGTAAATTTGTACTGGTTTTCTTTGATAACATACTCATTTACAGCCAGTCTAGACATCAACAGTTAGAGCATTTACGTTTGGTATTTGAACTATTACGTTCCCATCAATTATATATAAAGAAATCGAAATACTCATTTGCAACATCACATGTGGCCTATCTCGGCCATATTATTTCACATGATGGAGTCACAGTGGATTCCGAGAAAATTAAGGCTATTGCAGATTGGCCGTCACCTATGAATACCTTGGCTTTGTGAAGGTTTTTGGGATTGGCAGGTTATTACAGGAAATTTATCAGAAACTATGGACCGATTGCTACACCATTGACAAAGCTCCTCAAGAAAAATTCCTTTATTTGGAATAAGAAGGCTACTCAGTTTTTTTTCAATCTCAAATCAGCTCTTGCATCCGCACCAGTTCTGCAACTTCCCAGTTTTGAGGAATTATTTGAGGTCGGGTGTGACGCCTCAGGTGGGGGCATTGGGCCCATTCTACAACAACACATCATGCTATTGCATATTTCATCTGCCAGTTGGCAGTACGACATCACGAATATCCAGCATATGAACGGGAGTTAATCGGGTTGCCCAACGCTTTACAACATTGGCACCCTTATTTATGGGGTCGTGCATTTCTTATTCAGACTGATCATTACAACCTCAAGTATTTGCTGGAGCAGCGCCTCACGACTTCTCCCCAACAACATTGGAAAAGTAAATTGCTGGGATTCGACTTTATGGTGGAATATCGGACCGATAGATTAAACAATATGGCTGAAGCCTTGTCTCGACATTTGGAGAGATGGCTGAGCGCAGGGCAAAGAACTTATGTTACAATTGTGATGAAACATGTAGGGCATGACATCAGTGTAAAAGGTTGTTCTGGTTAGAGGTTGATGAAATCATGGAACCCCTACAGATTGATGATACTATTGAGGAGGATCCCCCATAAATATCTTTGCATGCCATTACAGGACAAAAATCAGCAAAATGATGCAAGTCTGCACACGAGTGATGGACACAGACCTTGTAAGCCTTGTGGATTTGGGAAGTACCCATAATTTTCTCAGTTGGACTACTGCTCAGAACCTTCAACTACAAATACTTCCACACTCAATAGCAACTGTGTCGATTGCTAATGGAGAAAATGTTCATAGCTACGACATTAGCAAAAAAGTTAATTTCTCAATCACTATGACTTTCTTTCATTCTGAATTTTTTGTCATGCCACTAGTTGGGTTCGATATGGTTTTGGGTATTAAATGGCTGAAAACACTCGACCCTATTTTATGGGATTTAACTTCTTTAACTATAAGTTTTGCAATGGGAGGACAACAAGTATTATTACAGGGCAGTCATGTGGACAAGCCCCATCATATTCATACGATTCACTCATAGGTCAATCCGGACAGCAATATAGATACTCTTCTAGATGAATTCTCGGACTTATTCCAAGATCCCTTGGGGCTGCCTCCCTTGAGGCACTGTGACCATCGGATATGTTTTAAACAGGGATCGAAAGTGGTGGTCGTTAGACCTTATCGGTACCCACATCTCCAGAAAGACGAAATTGAGCGACAGTGCCAAGCAATGCTAAAACAAAGCCTTATTCACAGAAGCCATTGTCCATTCTCATCACCAGTCCTCCTCATAAAAAAATATGATGGTACATGGCGTTTCTGTGTTGATTATCGGGAATTGAATAACCAAACTGAGAAAGATAAGTTCCCTATTCCAGTGGTGGAGGAGGTTTTAGGTGAATTGCATGGTTCTCATATATTCATCAAATTGGACCTACGCTCTGGATATCATTAGGTTCCTATGCACCCGGATGACATCGAGAAAATGGCTTTTCGCACTCATCATGGCCACTTTGAATTTGTGGTCATGCCATTTGGGATATCCAATGCCCCATCCACATTCCTGGCAATAATGAACGAGGTATTCTGCAACTATCTTCACAAATTTTTACTTTTTTTCTTTGAAGACATACTCATTTACAGCCAGTCTAGACATACGCATTTAGAGCATTTACAATTGGTATTTGAACTGTTGCCTGCCCATCAATTATATATATAGAAATTGAAATGATCATTTGCGACAACACATGTGGCCTATCTCGGCCATATTATATCACACGATGGAGTCACAGTGGATTTTGAGAAATTCAGGCTATTGCATATTGACCGCAACCTATGAATACCTCGTCTTTGAGAGGGTTTTTGGGATTGGCCGGTTATTACAGGAAATTTATCAGAAACAATGAACCGATTGCTGCACCATTGACAAATCTCCTCAAGAAAAATTCCTTTATTTTGAATGAGCAGGCTACCCAGTCGTTTTTAGATCTCAAATTAGCTCTTGCATCTGCACCAGTTTTGAAACTTCCCAATTATGAAGAGTTATTTGAGGTCGAGTGTGACGCATCAGGTGGGACATTGGGGCCGTTCTACAACAACACTTTCACCCAATTGCATATTTCAGTTGACAGCTGCCAGTACGACATCACAAATTGCTAGCATATGAACGGGAGTTAATCGGGTTGCCCAAAGATGTACAAAATTGGCGCTCATATTTATGGGGTCGTGCATTTCTTATTTGGACTGATCATTATAGCCTCAAATATTTGCTGGAGCAGCGCCTCATGACTTCTCCTCAACAACACTGGATAAGTAAATTGCTGGGATTCGACTTTATGGTGGAATAACATGTAGGCAGATTAAACAAGGCGGTCGATTCCTTGTCCCGATATTTGGAGACCCCGCCACTTCTATATGCTATCAGCCAGCCTTGTTTTGTTCTTTTAGACTTGGTAAAGGAGGAAAATGCCAGCAATCCAGTTCTTCTCAATATGCACAAGAAAATCACAGAGGGGGCCATGGACTCTAGATGGACCATTCAGGACTCTCTTATTTATTATCGCCCGCGCTTATATATCCTACACACTGCAGAGTTGGTTTCAGCCATCATCTCAGCATAACATGATAGTACTCATGAAAGCATCCAAAAAACCTTGCATTGTATTCGAGCGGATTCCTATTGGCAAGGTATGAATACCTCCATTGCAGCATATGTAACATCCTATCAGGTGTGTCAAGACAAGGACGAACACTTAAGTCCATTGGGCCTCCTGCAACCTTTGGCACTTCCTACACAGGTGTGGGCCGATATTTTTATGGACTTCGTCGAAGGTCTTCCATTATCTTCCGGCAAGTCGATATTATTTGTGGTGGTGGATCGATTCTCCAAATTTGCTCACTTCATACCCATGGCTCACCCATATACTACATCCAGAGTGGCATAGACATTTCTCGAGCATATTGTTCATTTACATGGTATTCCAGAATCGATTGTCAGTGATCGGGATGCAGTTTTTTCCCAACACTTTTTGGCTTAAACAAACGAACAAAAAGAGGTGGTAAACCGTGTTGTGGAAATGTATCTCCGAAGTTTTGTGGGCAATCATCCTAAAACCTGGGTGCAATGGCTACCGTGGGACGATCATACTAAAACATGGGTGCAATGGCTACCATGGGCAGAATATTGTTACAACACCTCCTTCCACACAGCTTTATAATCTACTCCCTTCAACGTTCTCTATGGCAGAGATCCACCTTGGCTTCTATCATATACTCTGGGCTCCACCCTCGTGGACTCTGTAGATCAAGCACTTATGGAACGGGACCAGGTGCTACAGAATATTTTGGATCACTGTCTCAAAGCACAGGTTCGTATGAAGGACTTCTACAACAAGGGACACCGGGATATCAAATACAAGGAAGGTGACTATGTATGGTTACGACTCCATCCGTACCATCAACACTCAATAGCGGGCCAACACCGTCATAAATTTTTCCAAAATACTTTGGGCCTTTCGCTATTATTCTGCATATTGGGCCAGTAGCCTATCAAATGCAACTTCCCACAATGGCTAAGCTTCTTGATGTGTTCCATGTTTCATTAGTTAAACCCTTTAAGGGTCCACGTCTGTCGGCAATTTTGTCTCTTCCTCTGATGGACAATGGACAAGTTATTCTTACTCGAGCTACGGTCTTGTGGGCACTTCAGAGTAATGACCAATGGGAGATTCTTGTACGGTGGAAGGACACCGAAAAAGAAGACGTGACATGGGAGCAGCTAGCCAACTTCCAACAGGTTTACCCTTCTTACAAGCTTGAGGACAAGCTATTTCTCCATGAGGGGGGAGGGGACTTGAGTACTGTTTTTCGAGTTCAAGAAGGGGCTTTAGCCTCTTCCATGTTCACAGTAGCAAGAGGGGTTTGATCTCTGCCCTTCCAAGCAAGAAAGGTAGATTCTTGACTGCCTAACTGAGCAGCACATCTAAAGAAGGTTGCTTTAGCCTATAACCGAGCAAGGCAAGGTTTGGAAGGCCTAGCGCTCCTACGTGAAGAACAACGACATTCCTAAAGGGTTCCTACCCTCTTAGAAGTGAGTAGCAAAAAGGGTTTAACTCTTCCTGGCCGAGAATAGCAAGAGAAGTCTTTTCTTAACCAAGAAGATTAAGGAAAGGGAACTCCTTTTCAATCTTACCGAGAACAGGTAAGGAAAGGAGGTTCTTTTCTTCATTACCAAGACCAACAACCCTAATACAGTGCTGGATTCACAATTCCCACGCCAAGTTACTTGATCCATGGCTAGGGACCATAACAAGATCACTCTATCAAAAGACAAATCAATCACTGAGGAGAAGAGGATCAAGATCCAAGAATCATGGAAGGAACAACCCATTGATTTGTAAAAATTTGTAAACACACATACGAGCTTGTTACTATATAGGGATGAAAGATATGGTTTCTGTGGAGAAAGTGGCTTTACAGTGTTAGTCCACCTGGAAAGTCATGGTGGAATTCACTTCACCCAGAGAGTGAATCAACCAGTGTCTTAAAAAAACAATGGAATGTAAACTCCACCTCTCATGATAGAATTTCACTTTTGATTGTTGGTTGCCTTCGTAGGTTTTCACATTGATCATTCATCCTCCTTCATTCTTCTTTTTCATTTTTTTTATAAACTTCACAATTAGTAATCAGATTGAATATAAATTTATGACTACTAAAATAATTTCTTATTTTATTTCTATTAATTGAATAATTTAATTATATAACATAAATATGAATTGAATTCTAAATTACCTTTATGACTTGAATTTATCTTATCAAATTAAAAAATTATTTTTTAACCATACTAGCCATTACCAAATTTATGTCAAATAATAAAAAAAATTATAATATATAATGACCTATAATAGCATGAATGCTCTCTTTCTTTATGTCTCATTAATCTGTTTTATTAATAAATTCCATCAGCACTTGTCATAATGTTAACTAACACAAAAATCTACATTCTAGTGTACTTTCTATTGGCCACACAAACATAAAATTGTTCATTCTCTAGGGAAAGTCTTTCACCTTAGAATTCGCTTTTACCTTCTCTTTCCCTTGGTGATCTACTTTCTAACTGCACTAACCCCTCCCCCATGACACTAAGATACCTCAAAGTGAGGAATTCTCCAACAATCACTCATATGAGGGACCCAATACAAACTTCCTTAGCTATTCAAGATTCTCCTTATAATCATACTCAATCAATCCAAATATGTCAAGGACATTTATCCTCACAAATCACTTAAGCAAAGGAAGAGAATCAAAGACAAATCAATCACTCAAGAGAAGAGCATCAAAATGAAAGAATCATGGAAGAAGAATGGGGGGAAACAACCATTGATTTTGAAAAAAATTGAAAGATGTCTATATGACACTAAGAAACCTCAATATGTGGAATTTTAGAGTTCTATATTTCCTTCTTTTATGGCTTTGAAAAATCTATTCAAGCCCTTGTACCCTGACCTCTAGACATCGAATATGATTCCACTAAACTTTTGTAATGATCGATGCTCTTGTAATCCAATCCCGATCTAATAAGATATAGATGTCTATTAAGAGATTTCAGGGATGACCCATTATCATTTATTTGAATTTTGATTGTTCGAATAATTGTAGATGGGTTAGAATATCAATCCTTTTCCAACCCTCCCAAGGCATTCAGGAGAGTAGGGAAGGAATAAAAGATGCATGTAAGCAGGTGGACAAATATCCCATTTTGAAATGGTCTTTCTATTGTTAAAAGTGAAACAGCTAAGAGCCCTCATTTTACACTTTTCTAGCAAGTATTAATTGGAAATAAGTGGTACAACCAAAGAAGCACTCTTCTTTGGGAAGATAGGATGTCAAATATGGAAAGACACCCAGCTAACAACCTGGCACAACATTTTTTTGGCAGGTAATGACTCCGATTGGTACCCACTATGTGTAAATGGATTCCCCCCTCTTTGCCTTAAATACGGTGAGGTTTGGCATCTCTTCATCATCTCTCAAGGTCCAGGCAAAAGCCGATGCTTTCTCCATGTCTCCACCATGAGATGTCTCCAAATATCAACTCAGCAGTTGAGAAGATGTGTTGAGGCTTATTGTTGTTGGAAGTTGCTCATCTTCATATCTAAGGTAAGAGCTTTGGATCCTCCTTCAACAAATGTGTCCAATGATGTATGTGTAGATTGTATCAGTATTTTTAGGTAAAGGTTGGATTTTAGGGGAATTGATAAAATATATCAAATTTAATATCTTGCTTTTTTGCTTCAATAAATTTTTAGCCTGAAACTGATGGATATATTCTGTTACATGCTATATATTTGTTAACAAATATTATATTTTAAAAATCATATTCAGTATCTCGCTATATGCATAAACAACTTAATCTAAGAATAAATATTATTTGTTAGGATTTTGAGAAATAATCCATAATTTTATTAAATTTTTATTTCGATTTTAATGTGGATCTCTTTTCTATGCCTATGCATGGGTGTATCCCTTCTCATCACAAAATTTCACAAATACATCTATCAATTCATTGCCTCTATCACTTCTAATGATCTCTTTTATTTATTTATCTCTTTCATGGTGTATTGAGAACTATTTAAAGTACAACAATTTAAATATCATGACATCTGTATATATATATATATATATATTGGTAATGTATCGTTTATGGGATCATACAATCTTGTCTTGTGTTGAAACTTTTTCGACAATATAAAAAATGCAAGAATTTACTTGAGAATTGTTAATATATAAATATTAGGAATGATGCATTTAAACATGACAAATAGATTTATTTTCTGGTCTTTAATAAGTATTTTGTTAAAAATATGTTTGAGAAAAAATGAAAAATTACATTGATCACATATAATAGTTCAAGGCTGAGGTAAATCGAGTAGTGGATTAAGCTTACCACTCATCAAATGCTTGGTTTATCTAATTTTATGAGGATGGTATACATGAAGTTTTGCCTGTATTGTATGTGATCCCCACAGGAATTGGGGAAGGTGATGAACCATTTTCAAGTCCCTTGAACTTTGAAGGCCCTCGTATCATAAAAAAGACATGAGGGCCATGATCGGGCAAGGGATCATTTCACCCAATGGTTTGGCATGGGTGCACCAGAGGAAATTAATTTCTTTCGAGCCGTTTATGGACAAGGTTAAGGTACATTAAATTCTTCATTCTTTTAGTTTTTTATTTAAATTTTTTTTCTCTTTCTTGATATTAAACTACTCATTTCAAACATGAGAGAATAAATGCTAAGCTTTTTGTAATCTTCTTCTTATGGATGATCCTACTAAATGATCAAATTGGTGAATTTTCCTTCACTTTTAGTGCAATGCATTAGTGTTATTAAATCCAAACTTTCTCAACCAGTTGTATCATGCTCAAATGGATTTGTGCATCCATCAACTTAGAAACCATGAAAACTCAAAACCCAGTCCAAACCACGTTAGTCAATTGGGTTTTGATGGCTACTTGGCTGACCCTCTAACCCCAATTACTTTTATATATGCTACTTTTAATGTTTAATAAGTAATTTTTGGAGAGTAGGGGAGGAATAAAAGATGCCTCTATTAAGGTTGGAAAAGATCTCATTTTGAAAAGGACTTTTCCAAAGTTGAAAGACAAACAATTAAGAGCCCTCATTTTATGCTTTTATGACTAATTGGCAATAAGTGGTACAACCAACGAATGACTCTTCTTTGGGAAGATAGGAAGTCAAATGTGGAAAGCCACCCAGCTAACAAGCTGACACAACGTTTCCATGGTAGGTAATAATTTTAATTGGTACCCACAAAGCATAAATGGATTCCCCCAACCCAGTCCAAACCAAGTTAGTCAATTGGGTTTTGATGGCTACTTGGCTAACCCCTCTAACCCAAATTACTTTGATATATGCTAATTTTAATGTTTAATAAGTAATTTTGGGAGAGTAGGGGAGGAATACAAGATGCCTATATGAAGGTTGGAAAAGATCCCATTTCGAAAAGGACTTTTCCATAGTTGAAAGAGAAACAATTAAGAGCCCTCGTTTTAGAGTAGATGCGTTGAGGCTGATTGTTGTTGTTGGAAGTGGCTCTAATGCCACTCATCTTCCTCTCTTTAGACCTGGAAGTCCTTATCTAAAATAAGTGCTTTAGACCCTTCTTCAGCAAATGTGTCTAATGAACTATGTAGATAATATCAGTATTTTTAGGTAATGGTTGGATTTTTAGGGAGTAGATACAATATATCATATTTAATGTCTTGCTTTTTTCCTTTAATAAATTTTTAGCGTGAAACTGATAGATATATTCTGTTACATGCTACATATTTGTTCGTAAATATCGGATTTTAAAAGTCAGTTGTGGTATCTCAGTTTATGCATAAACTGCTTAATCTGATAAAAAAGATTATCTATTATGATTTGGAGAAATAATCCATAGTTTATTAATTTGTTATTTCAAATTTAATGTTGATCTCCTTTCTATGCCTATGCAGACCTCAAGCGGCACATGCTGAAGATGAGAGGGGACTCGGTCATTGAAGGGGAGATGAGGCATTTGGATGTTGTTGAATGCAACAAGTTGCTGGAAAATCAATGATCAAATCTATGGTTGCACAAGCTAAGAGCTTAAATTTGTTCATCATCTGTACAATGCTTGTTCAGACATAAGGGTGTACAATTTATCTGATTATTATTTATAAAAAAAATCATTTTCGATGACTTGTTTCTAGAGAGAGCAAAAGAGCATTTCCTCCAGAAACCAAACCATCTGAAAAGGGTGACACAGCAAAAAGAAATGGGCACTTCATTTGTATTATGTGAAAGTGAAAGGATGAAGTCGTAAAAGAGGTTTAAAGATTTGAGCTCCTGGGCAAGGGCACCATCTTTTTGGTTGGATGGTGCCACTCTGTGATGAATCAATTGCAAAAAAAAGCACGATAAATGGTGGGTGCACAGGTGGCGTCGCCGGAGGGGAGGACGACAATGTGAGGAAAATGAGAGAATAATTTTTCTATTGCTGAAAAGACTTTATCTAGTCCGAGAGAAGAGAATAAGGAGTGTAGCTGGTCTTCGTGGGTTTTGTACTTCTCCTCCAGCTGAAATCGAAGAAGCTCAGTGACGTTGGACAAGATAGTGATTATCCTGTAGGCAGATCAAGTTGAGAATCACGGGAGGAACGCACGAAATCCACCCTGAAATCGTAGAGAAATTCTCTAAATCGTTTCAAAATATCATTCAACCTCTAGAGAAACCTCTAAACAACCTTTTAAACAAATTCAACGCCCCCGACAAGCCCGGGCTGTAGCTCGGAATAACACGAACCCGAACCCTAAGAATTATGGTCCAACCCGGGTTCAATACAAAAGATCCGATTAAAGATTTGATTAAGGATCCGAGTAAATATCTGATTATGGGTCTATCTCCGACTAAATATCCGATTAAGGATCCAACTATTTACATTGATCCAATTAAGGATCCGACTAATTACTCAGGATCCGAATATATACCCGCATCAGATATTCTCGCCTGCATCAGTCTCCTCGGGTTGGAAACAACTCGCCCTCGAGTTCATAATAACTTTAGCGGAACCCAAAAACAAAGGACACAAAGGCGAGACATGAAAAACATCTGAAGTCCGCAAATAACACGCGGGAATGGCCAGCTTCCCCTTCTCAGGTCGTAGGCCAGGAGGAGGATCCTCCGTGACGTCTCCAGGCTCAACCTCTACTAAAAACATGGCGAGCGAAGGATGAGTGAGTCTTGCCGGATGAGATCGGACAGTCGCGTTGGACACAAAAATCACACAAATACTACTGTCAATGGTCATACTGCAGACTGGATCAACAACGGGGTAGGTCAAGGGAAAAAGATTGGCATTTAGCCACGCAGCCCCTGAAGCCCCCTGGGGAGGCACCAGACTCTGACGAACAACGAGAGGCGCATGGCCATCACCACACAACACATTGCCATCATCAGCAACATCATACACAGGTTCACCAAGCCCCGCAGTGTCACCGACTATGTCTTCCTCAACATCTGCATCATCATAGATAGGGTCACCAAGCGTGTCAATCTCATCGACCACGCCTTCCTCTACATCAGTATTATCAAACACAGGGTCACCAAGCTCCTCAATCACATCGACCACGTCTTCAACAACATCAGCAACATCAAACATAGGTTCCTCAACATCATCATCATACGGGTCACAAAACACCTCATTGTTAGGTAACCGGTCGATGAATCCTTCGGCCTGTAACATACCAGAAAACTCGAGTAGCGTTCCTCTGAAACTGAGGTCGATCTCCCTGACCGTAGTGCGCCCTGAATCCTAAACTCTGGTTGTCGACCCTGGGATCTTAATGGTGAGCTTCCATCTCACGAGACCCAAAATCTTGTGGCGTGAGACGCTGGGTTAACTTTGGGACTTGTCTCTGCAAATCTGTAATTTTCACTAACTTGGCGACTTGCCTCTGCAAATCTTCAATTATCACTGGTTCAACATTACGGTTGCGACCACAACCACCAGCCATGGAAGACAATATTTGTCCACTTTTTTTTAATAAAAAATAATAAAAAATAAGATAACTTAGGGTTTTTCCCCAAATCGAAAATACCTCGACACTGGAAATTGTCCCGACGCCGATGAAAATTTCCTCCCAAAATTGGGATTTCAGAGACCTTTTTTTTCGAAATCAAGACCTCTTCGGCGACCCGCTCCGGCCGTCGTCTCCGGCAGCCCGAGGTGCGCCTGCCTCGCACGAGGTTCTCCTCTCTCGGACGAACCCCTGTTTCGGTGCCCCTGTGTTTGGCCAATCCCGAACTCATTCCGTTTAGCCAACTCCGTCTACGGCAACGACAACGTCTTATGATAGTTTTGGTGGTGACGACGTCGATGCCAAACTCTTTCCCTGCCGATTCCCTATCTTCCGACAACTCCAGAGCCTCTGCTTTGTTTCTGTACCTTCTCGGTCGAGTCCCAAGCGCTGCTCGGTCGAATCCTGAGTTTTTTTTTCTTTTTTCGGCAGCAACGTTGAGCGGTAGCTCAACGACGATGACAGCAGTGTTGAGCGGTAGCTCAACGGTGACGGCGATGGTGGCGGCGTCGTCTTCGTCGACCTTTCTGCTCGCTGCAGCGTCTCTGGCTAGATCAGCTTCTTCCCGAGCCTATAGCTCTGATACCAACTAACGCCGGACAAGATAGTGATTATCCTGTAGGCGGATCAAGCTGAGAATCACGGGAGGAATGCATGAAATCTACCCTGAAATCGTAGAGAAATTCTCTAAATCGATTTGAAATATCATTCAACCTCCAGAGAAACCTCTAAACAACCTTTTAACCAAATTCAACGCCCCCGAGAAGCCCGGGCTGCAGCTCGGAATAACACGAACCTGAACCCTAAGAATTATGGTCCAACCCGAGTTCAATACAAAAGATCCGATCAAGAATTCGACTAAATATCCGTCTCTGACTAAAGATCCGATTAAGGAACCAACTATTTACATTGATCCGATTAAGGATCCGACTAATTACTCAGGACCCAAATATATAAGCGCATCAGATATTCTCGCCTATATCACTCAGCTAGGAACGCACGGGCTCATCTGTAAACTGCCTCATTTCAGCTTCGATCATCAGCGATGGAATGGCCCAGATTTTTCTGGATAATAGGGGTGAGGGCCTGACCCAAGCCTTGGAAAACACCAATTTAGAGCAGCTTCAGTTATCGTAACTACTGCATTAGATGCTAATTTGCCTGCCATTCAGCCTCTGAAACAGGTGAAGGGAAAAGTGCAGAGATTGAATTCCTCTGAATTGTTTCCTATTAGAGAAAAAAAAACACCACGATGATATAACCATAAGAGGATGACGACAACTGAGAAGGCATAAACGCACCGAGTGACTGTGAAGATGCAACACACTTCCGACGATAATCAACACTCAGAAGTCAAGAGGGTTTCCTCCTCCCATTGCTTTCAATTTTTCAACAATGGGAGCGTAGTTTCCACTTCGAAAATGGATAAAAACAAGGAGGTTTCAAACAGCCTGCTGGCTTTGATTCATCAACCAACTGGGCGTCTTTTTTCTATCTGATAACATTTCTCTGGAGGAAGCCAATTGAAGCCTCCAATATACTGCCGCCTGCAATTTCAGATTTCCTAAAAAAATTAGGTAATCTTTGAGAGAATTCCATTATAGTGTTTTAAGCACCACTCAATATGTAAACAATGGCAGCTGAGCTTAAAAAATATTTTATCTTATAGAGAGATTTTATGCCCAAAGATGTTGGATGCTATATAATTTAATCGCATGTTGGAAATTGAGACATGTTGGATGTTATATATCACGGGATACTATTTTTTTTTACATCCAAATTATAGAACATTGATAAGCTCATCAAGTAATCTTATGGATAATTTACTAACTTCGTTGTTAATGTTTAGAATAGACCTTCCCAATAAAACTACATAAAACAAAAGCATGTTACCTCATTTATATTGTATGCATACCATAAATTTTAAAATAATTCCAACATACCCATGTAATATGACCAAAATTTATTGCAAATCCCTATTGTTAATTACAATTAGTAAATTCTAACTTTGGCTTGTAAAAATATGAAAATTTCCTTATAAGAATAAAATTATGGCACTTCTATATAGGTGCTTTTAATTGATTTTATAAGGATTAGCCCTCCTACGTGATCAACAGAAACATTCCTAGAGGGTTCCTACCCTCTTAGACGTGAGCACAAAAAAGGGTTTAACCCTTCCTGGTCAAGAACAGCAAGAGAAGTCTTCTCTTAACCAAGAATATTAAGAAAAGGAAACTCCTTTTTAATCTTACAGAGAATAGGTAAGGAAAGGAGGTTCTTTTCTTCATTACTGAGACCAACAACCCTAATAAAGTGCTAGATTCACAATTCCCACGCCAAGTTACTCGATCCATGGCTAGGGACCATAAAAATTTGGTATCAGAATAGGGTAGTACGGTGGAGAACAACATTAATGAGTTAAGAGAAGTGGTGCTCCGAGGTCAGACAGAGACCGATAGAAAAATTGCTGTAATCATGGAGCAGTTGGTACAAATTCTGGATATGAATATTCAGATTGAGAGACTTTCTGGGATGATGGGAAATATGACGACTGGAAGGAACTCAATTTTGGAACAAAGAGGAGAGGACAACTCACACAATAGAGGGGGAGACTAGTTTGTTGTGTGCAGTGGTTTTCCTTTCTAGACAAGAAATTTCAACCAGGGAGGAGGCACCGTACAAAGGTATACAAAGCTTGATTTTGCTACTTTTAATTGGTCAGAAGATCCCTTGATTTGGTTACATAGGTGCGAAAAAAATTTATCCATCAAAGAACTGTAACTAGTGATATGGTAGGTCTGGCCGCTCTCCACTTGCTTGGGGAAGCACAACTTTGGTTTCATCAAGTTGAATTGGATAGATTAATGCTGTATTGGGAAGAGTTTAAAGAATTATGCACAATGATTTGGTCCACCAGCCCATAGCAACCCCTTGGAGGATTTGGTGTTGTTACGACAAACTGGTCTAATGGAACTCTATCAAAAATAGTTCCAAGAAAAATTGGCAAGAACTAGCAGGTCAATTTATTTATAGTAGGGGTTAATGAGTCATTAAGATTAGAGGCGGAGCTACATGCACTTGCTGACTTAGCTCTAGCAATGAATCTAGCTCGCGCACTGGAACTTTGAAAAAAATCTCAAAACAGGAGACCAACTTGGAGAGGGGACCTGAACACTTCCACTAGCAGGCAAGGGAGGCGCAACACTAGCCCACAGTTAGCTTCTCCAGCAGGGCAACCAGTCCAACATTATCCCAGTATTACTTCTGCAATAGATACATGACCCTAAAACCCACCTGCCCAGTTTATTAAAAAGTTAACTAGTGGAGGCTGAGCGCAGGGCAAAGAACTTATGTTACAATTGTGATGAAACATATAGGGCATGACATCAGTGTAAAAGGTTGTTCTGGTTAGAGGTCGATGAAATCATGGAACCCCTACAGTTTGATGATACTATTGAGGAGGATGCCCCATAAATATCCTTGGGGCTGCCTCCCTTGAGGCATTGTGACCATCGGATATGTTTTAAACAGGGATCGAAAGTGGTGGTTGTTAGACCTTATTGGTACCCACATCTCCAGAAAGACGAAATTGAGCGATAGTGCCAAGCAATGCTAAAACAAAGCCTTATTCGCAGAAGCCATTGTCCATTCTCATCATCAGTCCTCCTCATAAAAAAACATGATGGTACATGGCGTTTCTGTGTTGATTATCGGGAATTGAATAACCAAACTGAGAAAGATAAGTTCCCTATTCCAGTGGTGGAGGAGGTTTTAGATGAAATGCATGGTTCTCATATATTCATCAAATTGGACCTATGCTATGGATATCATCAGGTTCCTATGCACCCGGATGGCATCGAGAAAATGGCTTTTCGCACTCATCATGGCCACTTTGAATTTGTGGTCATGCCATTTGGGTTAACCAATGCCCCATCCACATTCCTGGCAATAATGAACGAGGTATTCTGCAACTATCTTCACAAATTTTTACTTTTTTTCTTTGAAGACATACTCATTTACAGCCAGTCTAGACATACGGATTTAGAGCATTAACGATTGGTATTTGAACTGTTGCGTGCCCATCAATTATATATATAGAAATTGAAATGATCATTTGTGACAACACATGTGGCCTATCTCAGCCATATTATTTCACACGATGGAGTCACAGTGGATTTTGAGACATTCAGGCTATTGCATATTGACCGCAACCTATGAATACCTCATCTTTGAGAGGGTTTTTGGGATTGGCCAGTTATTACAGGAAATTTATCAGAAACTATGAACCGATTGCTGCACCATTGACAAATCTCCTCAAGAAAAATTCCTTTATTTTGAATGAGCAGGCTACCCAGTCGTTTTTAGATCTCAAATTAGCTCTTGCATCCGTACCAGTTTTGCAACATCCCAATTTTGAAGAGTTATTTGAGGTCGAGTGTGACGCATCAGGTGGGGGCATTGGGGCCGTTCTACACCAACACTTTCACCCTATTGCATATTTCAGTTGACAGCTGGCAGTACGACATCACAAATTGCTAGCATATGAACGGGAGTTAATCGGGTTGCCCAAAGATGTACAACATTGGTGCTCATATTTATGGGGTTGTGCATTTCTTATTTGGACTGATCATTACAGCCTCAAATATTTGTTGGGTTCGACTTTATGGTGGAATAACATGTAGGCAGATTAAACAAGGCGGTCGATTCCTTGTCCCGATGTTTGGAGACCCCACCACTTCTATATGCTATCAGCCAGCCTTGTTTTGTTCTTTTAGACTTGGTAAAGGAGGAAAATGCCAGCAATCCAGTTCTTCTCGATATGCACAAGAAAATCACAGAGGGGACCATGGACTCTAGATGGACCATTCAGGACTCTCTTATTTATTATTGCCCATGCTAATATATCCTAAACATTGTAGAGTTGGTTTCAGCCATCATCTCAGCATACCATGACAGTACTCATGAAGGCATCCAAAAAACCTTGCATCGTATTCAAGCGGATTTCTATTGGCAAGGTATGAATACCTCCATTGCAGCATATGTAACATCCTGTCAGGTGTGTCAAGTAACAAGGATGAACACTTGAGTCCACTAGGGCTCCTGCAACCTATGGCACTTCCTACACAGGCGTGGGCTGATATTTTTATGGACTTCATCGAAGGTCTTCCATTATCTTCCGGCAAGTAGATATTATTTGTGGTGGTGGATCGATTCTCCAAATATGCTCACTTCATACCCATGGCTCACCCATATACAACATCCAGAGTGGCATAGATATTTCTCAAGCATATTTTTCGTTTACATGGTATTCCAGAATCGATTGTTAGTGATCGGGATGCGATTTTTTACCAACACTTTTTGGCGTAAACAAACGAAAAAAACAGAGATGGTTAACCGCACTGTGGAAATGTATCTCCGAAGTTTTGTGGGCAATCATCCTAAAACCTGGGTGCAATGGCTACCGTGGGACGATCATCCTAAAACACGGGTGCAATGGCTACCGTGGGCAGAATATTGTTACAACACCTCCTTCCACACAACTTTATAATCTACTCCCTTCAACATTCTCTATGGCAGAGATCCACCTCGGCTTCTATCATATACTCTGGGCTCCACCCATGTGGACTCTATTGATCAAGCACTTATGGAACGGGACCAGGTGCTACAGAATATTTTGGATCACTGTCTCAAAGCACAGGTTCGTATGAAGGACTTCTACAGCAAGGG
The DNA here is from genome assembly GCF_029961685.1 of Aristolochia californica. NCBI lineage: Eukaryota > Viridiplantae > Streptophyta > Magnoliopsida > Piperales > Aristolochiaceae > Aristolochia > Aristolochia californica. The sequence continues at coordinate 37,320,349 of NW_027182214.1, forward strand.
ACACCGGGATATCGAATACAAGGAAGGTGACTATGTATGGTTACGACTCCATCCGTACCATCAACACTCAATAGAGGGCCAACACCGTCATAAACTTTCTCCAAAATATATTGGGCCTTTCGCTATTATTCTACGTATTGGGCCAGTAGCCTACCAATTGCAACTCCCACAATGGCTAAGCTTCATGATGTGTTCCATGTTTCATTAGTTAAACCCTTTAAGGGTCCACCTCTGTCGGAAATTTTGTCTCTTCCTATGATGGACAATGGACAAATTATTCTTACTCGAGCTACGGTATTGTGGGTACTTCAGAGTAATGACCAATGGGAGATTCTTGAACAGTGGAAGGACACTGAAAAAGAAGATGTGACATGGGAGCAGCTAGCCAACTTCCAACAGGTTTGCCCATCTTACGAGCTTGAGGACAAGTTATTTCTCCATGAGGGGGGAGGGGACTTGAGTACTGTTTTTCGAGTTCAAGAAGGGGTTTTAGCCTCTTCCATGTTCACAATAGCAATAGGGGTTTAATCTTTGCCCTTCCAAGTAAGAAAGGTAGATTCTTGACTGCCTAACTGAGCAGCACATCTAAAGAAGGTTGCTTTAGCCTATAACCGAGCAAGGCAAGGTTAGGAAGGCCTAGCCCTCCTACGTGAACAACAACAACATTCCTAGAGGGTTCCTACCCTCTTAGACGTGAGTAGAAAAAAGGTTTTAACCCTTCCTGGCAGAGAATAGCAAGAGAAGTCTTCTCTTAACCAAGAAGATTAAGGAAAGGAAACTCCTTTTCAATCTTACCGAGAACAGCTAAGGAAAGGAGGTTCTTTTCTTCATTACCGAGACCAACAACCCTAATACAGTGCTGGATTCACAATTCCCACGCCGAGTTACTTGATCCATGGCTACGGACCATAACAAGATCACTCAATCAAAGACAAATCAATCACTGAGGAGAAGAGGATCAAGATCCAAGAATCATGGAAGGAACAACCCATTGATTTGTAAAAATTTGTAAACACACATAGGAGCTTGTTACTATGTAGGGATGAAAGATATGGTTTCTCTAGAGAAAGTGGCTTTACAGTGTTAGTCAACCTGAAAAGTCTTGGTGGAATTCACTTCACCTAGAGAGAATCCACCAGTGTCTTAAAAAAACAATGGAATGTAAACTCCACCTCCCATGATTGAATTTCACTTTTGATTGTTGGTTGCCTTCGTAGGTTTTCACATTGATCATTCATCCTCCTTCATTCTTCTTTTTCTTTTTTTTTTTATAAACTTCACAATTAGTAATCAGATTGAATATAAATTTATGACTACTAAAATAATTGCTTATTTAATTTCTATTAATTGAATAATTTAATTATATAACATAAATATGAATTGAATTCTAAATTACCTTTATGACTTGAATTTATCTTATCAAATTAAAAAATTATTTTATAACCATAGTAGCCATTACCAAATTTATGTCAAATACTAAAAAGTATTTATAATATATAATGACGTATAATAGCATGAATGCTCTCTTTCTTTAGTTTTTTTTATATCATTAATCTGTTTTATTAATAAATTTCACCAGCACTTCTCATAATGTTAACTAACACAAAAATCTACATTCTAGTGTACTTTCTATTGGCCACACAAACATAAAATTGTTCATTCTCTATGGAAAGTCTTTCACCTTAGAATTCGCTTTCACCTTCTCTTTCCCTGGGTGATCTACTTTGTAGTTGCACTATCCCCTCCCCCCATCACACTAAGATACCTCAACATGAGGAATTCTCCAACAATCACTCATATGAGGGACCCAATACAAACTTCCTTAGCAATTCAAGATTCTCCTTATAATCATACTCAATCAATCCAAATATGTCAAGGACATTTATCCTCACAAATCACTTAAGCAAAGGAAGAGAATCAAAGACAAATCAATCACTCAAGAGAAGAGCATCAAAATGAAAGAATCATGGAAGAAGAATGGGGGGAAACAACCATTGATTTTGAAAATTTTTGAAAGATATATGACACTAAGAAACCTCAATATGTGGAATTTTAGAGTACTATATTTCCTTCTTTTATGGCTTTGAACAAAACTATTCAAGCCCTTGTACCCTAACCTCTACACTTCGAATATGATTCCACTAAACTTTTGTAATGATTGATGCTCTTGTAATCCAATCCCGATCTAATAAGATATAGATGTCTATTAAGAGAGTTCAGGGACGACCCATTATCATTTATTTGAATTTTGATTGTTCGAAAAATTGTAGATGGGTTAGAATATCAATCCATTTCCAACCCTCCCAAGGCATTCAGGAGAGTAGGGGAGGAATAAAAGAAGCATGTGCTTGGTGGACAAATATCCCATTTTGAAATGGTCTTTCTATTATTAAAAGGGAAACAGCTAAGAGCCCTCATTTTACACTTTTCTAGCAAGTATTAATTGGCAATAAGTGGTACAACCAAAGAATCACTCTTCTTTGGGAAGATAGGATGTCAAATATGGAAAGACACCCAACTATCAACCTGGCACAACATTTTTATGGCAGGTAATGACTCCGATTGGTACCCACTAAGTGTAAATGGATCCCCCCCCTCTTTGCCTTAAATACGGTGAGGTTTGGCATCTCTTCATCATCTCTCGAGGTCCAGGCAAAAGCCGAAGCTTTCTCCATGTCTCCACCATGAGATGTCTCCTAATATCAGTTCAGTAGTTGAGAAGATGTGTTGAGGCTTATTGTTGTTGGAAGTTGCTCATCTTCATATCTAAGATCCTCCTTCAACAAATGTGTCCAATGATGTCTGTGTAGATTGTATCAGTATTTTTAGGTAAAGGTTGGATTTTAGGGGAATTGATAAAATATATCAAATTTAATATCTTGCTTTTTTGCTTCAATAAATTTTTAGCCTGAAACTGATGGATATATTCTGTTACATGCTATATATTTGTTCACAAATATTATATTTTAAAAGTCATATTCATTATCTCGCTTTATGCATAAACAACTTAATCTAAGAATAAATATTATTTGTTAGGATTTTGAGAAATAATCCATAATTTTATTAAATTTTTATTTCGATTTTAATGTGGATCTCTTTTCTATGCCTATGCATGGGTGTATCCCTTCTCATCACAAAATTTCGCAAATACTTCTATCAATTCACTGCCTCTATCACTTCTAATGATCTCTTTTATTTATTTACCTCTTTCATGGTGTATTGAGAACTATTTAAAGTACAACAATGCAAATATCATCACATCTATATATATATATATATATATATATATATATATATATATGTATGTATGTATATATTGGTAATGTATCGTTTATGGGATCATACAATCTTGTCTTGTGTTGAAAATTTTTTGACAATATAAAAAATGCAAGAATTTACTTGAGAATTGTTAATATATAAATAATAGGAACAATGCATTTAAACATGACAAATAGATTTATTTTCTGGTCTTTAATAAATATTTTTTAAAAAATATGTTTGAGAACAAGTGACAAACTACATTGATCAGATATAATAGTTCAAGGCTGAGGTAAATCGAGTAGTGGATTAAGCTTACCACTCTTTTTCAGCAAATGCTTGGTTTATCTAATTTAATGAGGATGGTATACATGAAGTTTTGCTCGTATTGTATGTGACGCCATAGGAATTGGGGAAGGTGATGAACCATTTTCAAGTCCCTTGAACTTGGAAGGCCCTCGTATCATAAAAAAGACATGAGGGCCATGATCGGGCTAGGGATCATTTCACCCAATGGTTTGGCATGGGTGCACCAGAGGAAATTAATTTCTTTCGAGCCGTTTATGGACAAGGTTAAGGTACATTAAATTCTTCATTCTTTTAGTTTTTTTCTTAAATTTTTTCTTTTCTCTTTCTTGATATTAAACTACTCATTTCAAACATGAGAGAATAAAAGCTAAGCTTTTTGTAATCTTCTTCTTACAGATGATCCTACTAAATGATCAAATTGGTGTGTTTTCCTTCTCTTTTAGTGCAATGCATTAGTGTTATTAGATCCAAACTTACTCAACCAGTTGAATCATGCTCAAATGGATTTGCACATCCATCAACTTAGAAACCATGAAAACTCAAAACCCAGTCCAAACCAAGTTAGTCAATTGGGTTTTGATGGCTACTTGGCTGACCCCTCTAACCCCAATTACTTTGATATATGCTACTTTTAATGTTTAATATGTAATTTTTGGAGAGTAGGGGAGGAATAAAAGATGCCTATATGAAGGTTGGAAAAGATCTCATTTTGAAAAGGTCTTTTCCAAAGTTGAAAGACAAACAATTAAGAGCCCTCATTTTATGCTTTTAAGACTAATTGGCAATAAGTGGTACAACCAAGGAATGACTCTTCTTTGGGAAGATAGGAAGTCAAATGTGGAAAGCCACCCAGCTAACAAGCTGGCACAACGTTTACATGGTAGGTAATAATTTTAATTGATACCCACAAAGCATAAATGGATTCCCCCCACCCAGTCCAAACCAAGTTAGTCAATTGGGTTTTGATGGCTACTTGGCTAACCCCTCTAACCCCAATTACTTTGATATATGCTAATTTTAATGTTTAATAAGTAATTTTGGGAGAGTAGGGGAGGAATACAAGATGCCTATATGAAGGTTGGAAAAGATCCCGTTTTGAAAAGGTCTTTTCCACAGTTGAAAGAGAAACAATTAAGAGCCCTCGTTTTAGAGTAGATGCAATGAGGCTTATTGTTGTTGTTGGAAGTGGCTCTAATGCCACTCATCTTCCTCTCTTTAGACCTGGAAGTCCCTATCTAAAATAAAAGCTTTAGACCCTCCTTCAGCAAATGTGTCTAATGAACTATGTGTAGATAATATTAGTATTTTTAGGTAATGGTTGGATTTTTGGGGAGTAGATACAATATATCATATTTAATGTCTTGCTTTTTTCCTTTAATAGTTTTTTAGCGGGAAACCGATAGATATATTCTGTTACATGCTACATATTTGTTCGTAAATATCGGATTTTAAAAGTCAGTCACGGTATCTCAGTTTATGCATAAACTGCTGAATCTGATAAAAAAGATTATCTATTATGATTTGGAGAAATAATCCATAATTTATTAATTTTTATTTCAAATCAAATGTTGATCTCCTTTCTATGCCTATGCAGACCTCAAGCGGCACATGCTGAAGATGATCAAATCTATGGCAAGGGCACCATCTTGCTGGAAAATCAATGATCAAATCTATGGCAAGGGCACCATCTTTTTGGTTGGATGGTGCCACTGTGCGATGAATCAATTGCAAAAAAAGCACGATAAATGGTGGGTGCACGGGTGGCGTCGCCGGAGGGGAGGACGGCAATGTGGGGAAGACGAGAGAATAAATTTTCTACTGCTGAAAAGACTTTATGTAGTCTGAGAGAAGAGATTAAGGAGTGTAGCTGGTCTTCGTGGGTTTTGTACTTCTCCTCCAGCTGAAATCGAAGAAGCTCCGCCAGGAACGCACGGGCTCGTCTGTAAACTGCCTCTTTTCAGCTTTGCTCATCAACGGTGGAATGGCCCAGATTTTTCTGGATGACAGGGGTGAGGGCCTGACCCAAGCCTTGGAAAACACCATTTAGAGCAGCGTCAGTTATCGTAACTGCTGCATTAGATGCTAATTTGCCTGTCATTCAGCCTCCGAAACAGGCGAAGGAAAAAGTGGGGAGATTGAATTCCTCTGAATTGTTTCCTGTCGGAGAAAAAAAAAACACCACGATGATATAACCGTAAGATGATGACGACAACTGAGAAGCATAAACGCGCCGAGTGACTGTGAAGATGCAACTCGCTCCGGACGATAATCAACACTCTGAAGTCAAGAGGGTTTCCTACTCCCATTGCTTTCAATTTTTCAACAATGGGAGCGTAGTTTCCACTTCGGAAATGGATCAAAACAAGGAGGTTTCAAACTGCCTGCTGGCTTTGACTCATCAAGCAGCTGGGCGTCTTTTTTCTATCTGATAACATTTCTATGGAGGAGGCCAGTTGAAGCCTCCAATATACTGCCGCCTGCAATTTCAGATTTCCTAAAAAAATTAGGTAAATCTTTGAGAGAATTCCATTGTAATGTTTTAAGCACCACTCCATATGTAAACAATGGCAGCTGAGCTTAAAAAATATTTTATCTTATAGAGAGATTTTATGCCCAAAGATGTTGGATGTTATATAATGTAATCGCATGCTTGAAATTGAGACATGTTGGATGTTATATATCACGGGATACTATTTTTTGTTTTTATATCCAAATTATGGAACATTGATAAGCTCATCAAGTACTCTTATAGATAATTTACTAACTTTGTTGTTAATGTTTAGAATAGACCTTCCCAATAAAACTACATAAAACAAATGCATGCTACCTCATTTATATTGTATGCATACCATAAATTTTAAAATAATTCCAACATACCCATGTAATATGACCAAAATTCTAACTTAGGCTTGTAAAAATATGAAAATTTCCTCATAAGAATAAAATTATGGCACTTTTATATAGGTGCATTTACTTGATTTTATTACATACCCATTTGTTGAAACTAAAATTCAAGATTGCTCCAAATACCCAAAATTTTATGATAACAAAAACCTAAATATTTAACTTTAACCATAAATGAAACTTTTGAAAAAAAAAAAAGAAAAAAAGAAGGGAACTTAAGTCATTTTTGAAAAATAAGTCAACTCTCTACAAAGGAGTTGAGCCTTCTAGAATGAAGGAAGAGAGAAAGGAGTCGAACCCAATTACAATAAGTTTTTTTTACTGGATCTCTTAGTGGGAATCAACCCATCAAGCAAGCGTAAAGGAAAAAGGAGTCAAACCCTAGTTACAAAAATTTCTAAAATAAAAAAAAAAGAAGTTGAACCTTATATTGAAGAGCTTATAGTAAGAGTCGACTACATGGGAGGAGTTGATCCGATCTGAGTGAAAGACAAAAAAAAGATTCAACTTCACCTAATAGTATATATTGAAATGAAAAAAAGGCATTGTCTCCTATCTGGTATAGAAACAAGAAGAGTGAAAACGAGTCAACCATGATACACATATTCAAATCTTTTGAATGCTAAACGGAGATCCAAAAGTTGTAGGTCTCCAAAATCTTGTAAGTAGCCTACCAATAAAAAATAGCATTTATTGATTACTTTTCCTAATTCTTGGACTTAATTTTTACTTATTTTTATTAAATACCAAAAATAACCTTACCCATTCATAACATGTAGTGTTTTCATATTGGGAATTATGTTATATAAACCAAACTCACCCCACCCCAAACTTTGTGATATCATAGCCTAAACAAATTCCAAAGTTCCCAAGTGCCTCCATTGTTGTTAAAAGGAAGTGATTTTGCAAAGCTTTTCGGTAAGAGCTAAGTACTTAATGCCTAGATTTTGTAATCTGATTTGAGTACTTAGTTTCTTGATTCCTGAGTGATTACTATATGATCATACTAGGCTCAGATTCTTCATATTCATTGCTTGATAGTAAGTTTTCTTGTATAACCACCTCAGTTGTGTTTTTTAATGTAATTCCTTTTTGCAAGAAATTAGAGTTGTTGAATTGATGGTTCACCTTAGTGTTGGGTGTAGATTCCCAAGTGCCTTCACTTCGTCATTGAAGGGGAAAATGGGCCATTTGGATGTTGCTGAATGCTAGGAGTTGCTGGAAAATCAATGATCAAATCTATGGCAGCTCAAGTGAAGAGCTTAAATTTGTTCATCATCTGGGCAATGGTCTTTTAGACATAAGGGTGTAGAATTTATTAGATTATTAGTTATAAAAACAATCATTTGCCTTGAGATGTTCCTTTTTAATAATGACGAAATATTTTAGCTTCTCCAAACCAGTATTATGTCTCCAAATATCAATTCAGAAGTTGAGGATTATTGTTGTTGTTGGAAGTGGCTCCAATGCCACTCTTCTTCCTTTCTTTAGACTTGGAAGTTCCTATCTAAGGTAAGACCTTTGGACACTCCTTCAGCAAATGTGTCTAATGAACTATGTTTATATAGTATCAGTATTTTTAGGTAATGGTTGGATTTGAGGGGAGTTGATACAATATATCATATTTAAAGTCTTGCTTTTCTGCTTTAATAAATTTTTAGCCTAAAATTGATGGATGTATTCTATTACATGCTATATGTTTTTTCATAAATATCAAATTTTAAAAGTCACATGCAATATCTCACTTTATGCTGAAACAACTTAATCTAAGCAAAAAGATTATTTGTTATGATTTTGAGAAATATACCATAATTTTATTAAATTTATATTTCGATTTTAATGTTGATCTCCTTTCTATGCCTATGCAAACGTCAAGAGGCACATCCAAATGCATAAACAACAAATGAATGTAAATTTTTTTCTTGTTTTATTTGCAATCCAAGAAAGAAATTCAATGCTCTCATCATGCTCATTTCAAAGTCACTTTGCATTCCGAGAATAATTTACAAACTTATTCATTTGTGGAACCAAACACAATATTATTAACATAAATTTGGATAACTAGCATGTGAGATCCTCTATTCTTATTAAACAATGTGGTTTCAACCTTTCCTCTAGAATGTTCATCATCAATTAGAAATTGACCAAGCCTTTCATGCTCTTGGTGTTTGCTTCAAGCCATACAAAGCCCACTAAAGTTTAAACATGTGGTTTGGTTTTGTATCATCTTCAAAGTCTGGGGGTTGTACAACATACATTTCTTCTTCTATTAGACTCTTTAGAAATGTTGATTTCACAACCAATTGATATAGTTTGAAATCCTTGAAGCATGCAAAAGCAAACAAAATTCTGATGACTTCCAATTTATCCACACGGTCAAATGTTTTATCATAATCAATACCTTCTTCTTGAGAAGATCCTTGAGCTACTAATTTACCGTTATAATTCCAAACTACCTTGCCAGTTTTATGTAGTTTGTTTTTAACAACCATTTTTATCTTACCTTGCTCCTAGTGAACTAGTTTAGTTTCTCATACAATGCGTCAATCTAATAAACATTCTTAAGGGCCTCCTTAATGTCTTTAGGTTTTAATTCAAAAATTAAGTTGTTGTATTTTATTAATTGGATATTTCATAATGACATTAGGTACTCTCTTTGACTATTGAAACATTCATGCAAATTGTTTATGAAGATATTTTATTAAATTTTTTTGATAAGATAATCATGTTTATGTAGGATGAACTGATTCTATAGATTTTCCATTAGAAACCTTGTGGAGCAGCCGAATATACAAACTTTAAAAATATTTAAAAATAAACTTTTATATTAAAAAGAAAAAACAACTTCGCCCTCTCTACGAGAAATGAGGCAAACATGACCAGAGAAAGATCAACTTCCTCTTCTAATATTTTTCCTATTTACAATTCCCCTTAACTTTTAGTAATGATCAATGCAATTGTAATTCAATCTCGACCTAATAAGACATAAACCCTAAACCCTAATCTCGACCTAATAAGAGAGTTCGGGGATGACTGATTATCTTTCATTTGGATTTTTATTGTTCAAATAATTGTTGATGGGTTACAAATCAATCCATTTCCAACCCTCCGAAGGCATTTGTGAGAGTAGGGGAGAAATGAAAGTGCCTATAAGTAGGTTGACAAATATCCCGTTTTGAAAAGGTTTTTCCATAGTTGAAAAAGAAACAGCTAACAACCCTCATTTTACAATTTTCTGGATAGTATTAATTGGCAATAAGGGGTACAACCAAGGAATGACTCTTCTTTGGGAAGGTAGGAACTCAAATGTGGAAAGCCACCCAGCTAACAAGTTGGCACAACGTTTCCATTATAGGTAATGACTCTAATTGGTACCCAAGAAGCATAAATAGATTCCTCCCTCTTTGCCTTAAGTATGAGGAGTTTTGGCATCTCTTCAACATCACTTGTCCAGACCAAAGCTGATGAAGCTTTCTCCATGTGTCTCCACCATGAGATTTCTCCAAATATCAGTTCAGCTATTGAGAAGATGCATTGAGGCTTAATGTTGCTGTTGGAAGTTCCTATTTTAAGGTAAAAGCTTTGGATCATCCTTCAGAAAATGTGTCTAATAAAGTATGTGTTGATAGTATTGGTATTTGTTATGGACTCAATAGCATCACGTGTTACCAGCAGGCATAGGAATTAATTAATGTGGTTTTCAATTTTCATGTAATTGATTTTTGTTTGATTTTTGTTTGGTTTGGTTTACAACTTATTTGGCTTGAACCAGTGACCCAAGGGTCTGAATGTATTTGGCGTCCTCAACCCTTTTTAAGGGGACGGCTAGGTTAATGAAAGGTAGCGATTGAATTAGTAAATTAGCCTAGAGTTATTTAGATAACAGGTCGAGAGCTCCTTCAAGTTCTTCCCCTTTTTCCCCAAATCCCCTTTCCGAATTTCTTCTTACGACACTCCATCAATTTGTCCCTTAGTAAAGCAAAGCAATTGAAGGAAGAGAAGAGAGGAGGGACAAAATCCATGGCTCGTGAGGATCCTAACAACGTGGTATCAGACAGGTCCACCCTCGATGACTCCTCTTCTCCAGAGGACATATGTCAAGTGCTTTCAGATCTTCAACAAAGGTAGACGCATCAAGGTGCTGAAATTACAAACATCAATAATACATTGCACACGATGGAATCTTCTCTACAAACCGTCGTCCGTCAGCTTGCAACACTTCAATCGACCGCACCATCACCAACTACAAACTCGCAGCCACCGGCAGAAAATGACCCACACTTCACCCCACCACCACCACAACCACCACCACTGCACCCACAAACTCCTTCTATGGCTGCTCACGCACAGGGACCAACTACGGTTCCCAGGTACTTTAAACTCAATTTTCCTACATATGATGGCTCATAGGATCCTTTACTTTGGTTCATGAAATGTGATCAATTTTTCTATCATCAACAAACGTTGGATGTGGACAAGGTCACTTTGGTCGCCTACCACCTGCTCGATGAAGCGCTCATGTGGTTCCATCACTACTGAAATGTCCATTCGACTCAAGATTGGCTAAATTTTAAACATGCTTGCCAGATGAGGTTTGGACCTCTAGCTAGTAGCAATCCAGTGGGGGAATTGATCAACTATAAATAGACTGGCACTTTAGAATTGTACCAAAAAATATTTCAGGAAAGTTTGGCCCGAGCGAGTGAATTTGTTCCTCCTCACCTGCAAATTCAGATCTTTAATGCGGGATTGACCGAGTCGGGTCACTTGGAAGTGGAATTACTTGGTCCTACAGACTTGGATTCAGCCAAGAATTATGCCAGGGCTGTGGAACAGAAACAAAGAGTTCTGAGGAAATCATTAGGCCAAAAACCCTCTTGGACCAACAGACTACCGGGTACTACACCTGGGCCATGTTTTGTCTCTTCAACCCCTAACTGTGCTTAGCAGTCTACAAATGTGCCCCCCCCCCCCCCCCCCCCCCCCCCCCCCCCCCCCCCCCCCCCCCCCCACCACCACCACAATCTTCCATGTAAATTCTTGACTAAACAGGAAATGGAGGCAAGAAAGGCCAAGGGCCTCTATTTTAATTGTGATGAACAATTTCTCCCAAGATGATATTGTTGAAGAGGAATAGCAAGAACCAGAGCTCTCCCTCCATGCCATGCATGGCCTGCGCAGTTCTAATACCATGCAGGTAAAAGCCAAGTTACACCATCTCCGGTTTACTTGCTTTAGTTCATTCTGGCAGCACACATAATTTTGTTAGTGAGCCTGTAGTGAAACAATTGGGATTAGAAATCCAACAGCAAAAGGGTCTCTCGGTTTCAGTGGCCAATGGGGCTAAAATTGCTAGTGTTGGGTTATGTGCAGCCACCCCTTTTACTATTGAAGGACATTCATTTAAGGCTGACTTACTAGTCATTCCTTTATTTGGATTTGATTCGTTGCTCGGGGTAAAATGGCTTCAGCTATTAGGCCCTATATTGTGGGATTTTCATGCTCGGACTTTGACATTTACAGCACAACAGGGCCAAATTACATTGTAGGGTATCAAGGCACAGGTGCCCAGTGCACTTCACACTTTCCAGATTCAGAGCACTGGTGATTGTAAGTTATCTCCATTACTTATAGCCTTTGCCGATTTATTTAATGACCCTACTGGTCTACCACCAATGCGTCACTGTGATCACCGCATACGTTTGACGTTGGGAACCGATCCAGTGGTGGTGTGTCCTTATCGTTACCCACATATACAGAAAGATGAAATCGAAAGATAGTGCCTGAATATGCTAGCTCAGGGAGTTATCCAGCCCAATAGGTCTCCCTTCTCATCCCCTGTTTTACTGGTCCGCAAAAAGGATAAATCATGGAGGTTCTGTGTTGACTAAAGGCAACCCAATTTCCATACAATTAAAGACAATTTCCCCATCTCAGTGGTGGACAGGTTGCTGGATGAGTTACATGGTGCTACGATTTTTACCAAGTTAGATTTGAAATCAGGCTATCATCAAATTAGAGTTCACCCTGCAGATGTGGAGAAGACTGCATTCCGCACGCACCACGGTCATTTCAAGTTCCTCGTCATGCCCTTCGGTCTCTCCAATGCACCCTCCACCTTCTAGGCCCTCATGAATGAGGTATTTTCCTCACTTCTGTGGAAATATGTGTTAGTATTTTTTTGTTGACATCTTGGTATATAGCACAAATTGGGACAAACATCTCCAACACCTCCATCAGGTATTTACCATTCTACGCTCCCATCATTTGGTTTTGAATGAATCCAAATATTCTATGGGCACTTCAGAAGTGGCATATTTGGGCCACGTTATATCATCAGTGGACGTGAAGGTTGACCAGAGTAAAATACAAGCCGTCACAGATTGGCCTCGTCCCACCTCGCATTAAGGGGTTTTTTGGGCCTAGCGGGATATTACAGAAAATTTATCCGTACTTATGGCCAGATAGTAGCACCACTCAACAACCTTCTCAAGAAACATGCATTCACTTGGTCTCCCTCAGCAGCATAAGCCTTTCAGTAGTTAAAGGAGGCCTTAGCCTCAGCGTCAATGCTACAGCTAGCAGATTTTGATGAATCCTTTGTGGTGGAATGTGATGCATCCGGAGGAGGTATTGGTGCAGTGTTACAACAACTGGGACATCCCATCGCTTATTTCAGCCGCCAGTTGGGACAACACTACCACAAGTTAGCAGCATATGAGAGGGAACTGATTGGGTTAGCCAAAGCCATCCAACATTGGCGGCCTTATCTATGGGGTCGACCATTTCTGATTCGTATAGATCATTTCAGCCTCAAGTATCTTCTTGAGCAACGCCTCACCACATCACCGCAGCAACACTGGTTGAGTAAACTCATGGGCTTCGATTTTATAGTTCAATATAAGCCAGGCAGTTTAAATTTGGGGGTTGATGCTTTGTCTCATTGGGACATTCTAGAACCACACGTTTATGCTCTCAGCCACCCACGCTCACTTTTGTTGGATTCCATTTGTGAGGAGACACATCTATATCCAGAACTTATTTCATTATATCAAGATATTCAGAAGGGACAACAACTAGTCATTGGACGATTCAGGATCATCTTATCCTATACAAAAACAAGATTTTTATGCATCACACGTCCCCACTTCTTCACCCCATTTTGTCCTCTTTCCATGATAGCACACATGAGGGTCGACAGAAACATATTTCTGAATCAGTCGGGAATTTTATTGGAGGGTTATGAAGAGTACAATTGCTGATTATGTTGCTGCTTGTCAGATTTGTCAATGAAACAAGGCCGAATCTTTAAGTCCTGTCAGCCTACTACAACCTCTACAACTACCGTCTCAAATATGGTCCGACATTTCCATGGATTTGATTGATGGCCTTCCAACTTCATCAGGTAAATCCGTGATATTAGTTGTGGTTGACCGTTTTTCAAAATATGGTCACTTCATTTCTTTGGTGCATCCATATACTACTGCTCATGTCGCTCAGTTATTTATGGACCACATTGTCCGATTACATAGGATTCCATCATCTATTATCAGTGACAAGGACGCCATTTTTACCAGTACCTTTTGGAAAGAATTATTCAAGTTACATGGCACCCAATTGGCATTCTCTTCTGCCTATCATCCACAGACTGATGGACAAACCAAGGTCGTCAATCGCACGATCGAAATGTATCTTCGCTGTTTTGTGGGGGACTCACCTAAACGGTGGGTTAAGTGGCTTTCCTGGGCAGAATTTTTCTATAACACCTCTTACCATAGCGCACTGGGAACTACTCCTTTTAGGGTAGTTTATGGCAGAGATCCACCTCATTTGTTATCCTATGAACCAGGGGCATCCAAAGTCGACTTTGGACCAAGCGTTAGCTGAAAGAGACACTATGCTCACTGAGGTGCGTACTCATCTCCAGGAGGCCCAACACTCTATGAAGTTCTATTATGATAAGAAGCACCGAGAGGTATATTATTCTCCAGGAGATTATGTGTGGTTAAAGCTCCAACACTACCGCCAGCTGTCACTGACTACCTCCATGCGCCACAAGCTTTCTTCAAAATATTATGGTCCATTTCAGGTGTTGGACCGCATTGGCACCGTGGCCTACCACTTGCAGCTACCACCCTAGGCAAAGATACATAATGTATTTCATGTATCCCAATTGAAGCAGTTCCAGGGTTACTCTCCTTTGTTGCACAGCCCTCTGCCACCACTCCATGAGGGTTGTGTCCTTTCTACTCCAGCTCAGGTATTGCAAGCATGCCACATTCAAGGCGATTGGGAAATTCTCGTACAGTGGGCAGATGCAGACCCCAGTGACACTACATGGGAGCCATTATCAGCATTTCAGCTTCTCTACCCTTCCTTCGAGCTTGAGGACAAGCTCTTTCTCTAGGAGGGGGGTGATGTAATGGACTCAATAGCATCACGTGTTACCAGCAGGCATAGGAATTAATTAATGTGGTTTTCAATTTTCATGTAATTGATTTTGGTTTGGTTTGGTTTCAATTTATTTGGCTTGAACCAATGACCCAAGGGTCTGAAGTGTATTTGGCGTCCTCAACCCTATTTAAGGGGAAGACTAGGTTAGTGAAAGGTAGTGATTGAATTAGTAAATTAGCCTAGAGTAATTTAGATAACAGGTTGAGAGCTCCTTCAAGCTCTTCCCCTTTTCCCCAAATCCCCTTTCCGAATTTCTTCTTACATCACTCCATCAGTTTGTCCCTATGTTAAGCAAAGCAATGAAAGGAAGAGACGAGATGAGGGTGACAAGATCCATGGCTCGTGAGGATCCTAACAGTATTATTAGGTAATTGTTGGATTTTAAGGGAGTTGATACAATGTATAGTATCAAATGTCTTGCTTTCCTACTGTAATAAATTTTTAGCCAGTAACAGATGGTTATATTTTGGTCTTCCACAACCTTACTATCGACTATTGGTAGAGAAAGTGATTTAAGAAGGTTAGTCATCGAATTCACTTCATCAAGGATCTTCTCCTCGTTAGTATGCACGATCCACGGTTCATTGCTCAATAGGAAGCCTTGACATCTTTATTTGGGATTAGCGAAGGTGAAAGGGCTCCTTTATTTTTGCTGAGTCTAGGGGCTGCCTCTTGAGTCTTAGTAAATTTTCTTGAATATAGAAACAATTTTGAATCATATGACTCTCAACTATTTGTTCCATAGTATTGATAGGAAGAACCAGTAGTTCTTGAAATTCGGACTTGTTTTGGATCAAATGACTCCCTCCTATCTCCTTAAACAAACAAGAAGAGCCAAATGCTCTTTTTTATAACTTTTCTTCCCAATCTTTGAGATTTCATTTGTCTTAGAAGCTATCCGATAATGGAGAGAATAATTTGTCTTCGAGGCTTTTTTTTCTTCTCGTCTAGCTGCAATCGAAGAAGCTCAGTGTTCATGTTATGGTCCTGGGGTTAAGTACCTATGTCTTCCGCTCCTAACAGGGCGGTCTTTTGGGTAGTATTGGCTAGGTGCTTAACATTTGGTATCAGAGCCAGGTTGGCTAGGTGCTTAACAGTTCATCTCATCAACAACGTCCTCCATATCGTAAGCCAAACCTCTGAGTTCACTCACTCAAGAACACACGAACTCGTCTGGAAATTGCCTCATTCCAACATCTCTCAATAGCGGTTGAATTCCCACTAGAGATCTTTTCAAAATCTTGTCTATTTTTCTTTCCCCAAGAACTGGCCTAGCTTTTTTCTGGACAATAGGCCTTGGAAGATTTTACTGCTTTAACTATGAGTTTTGCAATGGGCGAACAACAAGTATTATTACACGGTAGTCATGTGGATAAGGCCCATCATATTCATACGATGCATTCATAGGACAATATAGATAGCAATATAGATATCTTGTGGATGAATTCTCGGACTTGTTCCAAACAATGCTACAACAAGGCCTTATTCGCAGCAGTTGTTCCCCATTCTCATCACCAGTCCTCCTTGTAAAAAAATAGGATGGTACATGGCATTTCTGTGTTGATTATCAAAAATTGAATAACCAAACTGTGAAAGATAAGTTCCCTATTCAGGTGGTGGAGGAGCTTTTAGATGAATTGCATGGTTCTCATATATCCACCAAATTGAACCTACGCTCGGGATATCATCAGGTTCGTATGTACCCAGACGACATCGAAAAAAATGGTTTTTCGCACTCATCATAGCCAATTTGAATTCATGGTCATGCCATTTGGGTCATCCAACACCCCATCCACATTCCAGGCATTAATGAATGAAGTATTTCGCAACTATCCGCAACTTCCCAATTTTGAGGAGTTATTTGAGGTCGGGTGTGATGCCTCAGGTGGGGGCATTGGGGCCATTCTACAACAACACGTCACCCTATTGCATATTTCATCTGCCAGTTGGAAGTACGACATCACGAATTGCCAACATATGAATGGGAGTTAATCGGGTTGGCCAAGGCTGTACAACATTGGCGCCCTTACTGGATCTCTTAGTGGTCCCATCAAGCAGGCATAAAGGAAAAAGGAGTCAAACCCTAGTTACAAAAACTTCTAAAATAAAAAAAGAAGTTGAACCTTGTATTGAAGAGCTTATAGTAAGAGTCGACTACATGGGAGGAGTTGATCCTATCTGAGTGAAAGACGAGGAGTTGATCCCATCTGAGTGAAGGACAACAAAAAGATTCAACTTCACCTAGTAGTATATTTTGAAATGAAAAAAGGCATTGTCTCCTATCTGGTATAGAAACAAGAAGAGAGAAAAGGAGTCAACAATGATGCACATATTCAAATTGTTTGAATGTTAGACTGAGATCCAAAAGTTGTAGGTCTCCAAAATCTTGTACGTAACCTACCAATAGAAAAATAGCATTTGTTGATTACTTTTCCTAATTCTTCCTAACTTTTACTTATTTTTACTAAATAAAAAAAATAACCTTACCCATTCATAACATGTAGTGTTTTCATATTGGGAATTATGTTATATAAACCAAACTCGCCCCACCCCAAACTTTGTGATATCACAACCTACACAAATTCCAAAGTTCCAAAGTTCCTACATTGTTGTTAAAAGGAAGTGATTTTGCAAAGCTTTTCAGTAAGAGCTAAGTATTTAATGCCTAGATTTTGAAATCTGATTTGAATACTTAGTTTCTTGATTCCTGAGTGATTACTATATGATCATATTAGGCTCAGATTCTTCACATTCATTGCTTGATAGTAAGTTTTCTTGTATAACCACCTCAGTTGTGTTTTTTAATGTAATTCATTTTCGTAAGAAATTAGAATTGTTGAATTGATGGTTCACCTTAGCGTTGGGTGTAGATTCCCAAGTGCCTTCACTTCGTCATTGAAGGGAAAATGGACCATTTGGATGTTGTTGAATGCTAGGAGTTGCTGCAAAATCAATGATCAAATCTATGGCAGCTCAAGTGAAGAGCTTAAATTTGTTCATCATCTGGACAATGGTTTTTTAGACTTAAGGGTGTAGAATTTATTAGATTATTAGTTATAAAAACAATCATTTGCCTTGATGTGTTTCTTTTTAATAATGACCAAATATTTTAGCTTCTCCAAGCCAGTATTATGTTAGATGATAGATTTTATTCAAATAATAGAAACCTCGTTGAGTAGCCTAATATATAAAATTTTAAAATAATTTAAAAATAAAGAACAACTGTCCTCTCTCTCTAAGAAATGTGGTATACACGATCAGAGACCGATCGGCTTGTCTCATAATATTTTTCCTATTTATTATTCCGCTTAACTTTTAGTAGTGATCAATTCTTAGGTAATCCAATCCCGATCTAATTAGACATAGATGTCCATTAAGAGAGTTCGGGGATGACCGATTATCTATTATTCAAATTTTGATTGTCTAACTAATTGTTGATGGGTTAGAATATTGATCCATTTCCAGGCCTCTGAAGGCATTTCGAAGAGTAGGGGAGGAATAAAATATGCCTATAAGCAGGAAGGCAAATATCCCGTTTTAAAAAGGTCTTTCAATAGGTTAAAGAGAAACAACTAAGAGCCCTCAATTTACTCTTTTATAGCAAGTATTAATTAGAAATAAGTGGTACAACCAAGGAATGACTCATCTTTGGGAAGATATGAAGTCAATGTGGAAAGCCACCCTACTTACAAGCCGGCACAACGTTTCTATGACAGGTAATGACTCCAATTGGTACCCATGAAGCATAAATGGATTCTCCTTGTTGGAAGAAAGCTCAACCCACACGACTAAGGAAGGCCCACATATCTAAGATTATTATAAGATGGGCCACACGACCAAGGAAGGCCCACAAGATGGGCCCAAGCCCATAAAAAGTAGAACCCACAATGATTACCATGAGCTGACATCCTTATCACATCGATTGGAACATCAAGAAGGACTCACTAAAGTATCTTATCTTATGGTCACGTCAAAGAAGAGTTTTTGTTTTAGTTATATTTTTCTTTTATCTATATTGAATTGTTTAATTATGTTAGGACTTATCTTTAAGAGTTAGAGTTTGGGTGTAATTGGGACAAGAGTAGTTTTATTGTAATTGGACTCTACTACCTTCCTCGATTATAAATAGAGGTTCATGTACTCTGATTACAACAAGTTATTAATATCAATAAAGTAATTCAATTTTTCATATATTCAACATGGTATCAGATCAGGTTCTGTGAGTTGACTTGGTCAACTCACGGAGGTATTGTGATCCTTTTCTCTAAACCCTAAACCCTAAGTCTAGTTTCGTAGTTATTTTTTTCAATCCCTATATCTATAGTTTTCTTTCCATTTTTTAAATCTATACGGAGCTTTTCATATTTAAAATTATATATTGAAGGAAAGATATTTGTGTCTACTTTCCAAAGAAAAACTTTTTGTTCTAATCGGTGTTATCTACAGAGAGATGTCCATATTTGAATGAACGAATGTCAGATTCCAAAAAGGTTTGAGCAACAACAGCAATCTTCAGATTCCGAGGTATTTTTTGCTATCAAGAACTAGACTTTATATGGAGAAATATATATCAAAATAAATATTTGTAAGTCTATTCTTCTACCTATTCAACCAATTTTTTATCTGAGTTATCTACAAAGATAAATCGATATTTGCAGCAGCAAAGGTCAGATTGGAAAACAAGTTCAAGCAGCAGCAAAAAGCCTCAACTTCCAAGATATTTTATGGTATCAAGAAAGAGACTTTATATGAAAAATTATATATCAAAATAAATATACGTAAGTCTATTTTCTTACTTATTGAACCAATTCTCGTTATGATTTTATTATAAGGAGATATTGTTCTTGGAAGAGTTGATGGTCATTCTGGAAAAAAAGGAGAAACAATACTTAGTTCGGCCAGATGACAGAGACCGAAATCTATAAAATTATTTATCTAATGATACTTATATTCTATGAAGAGAAGTTATACTTGGATGAAATTTATTTAATTCTACTTTCATAATGAGAAAATTTTATCTTAATCTGATCTATATTTAATGAAATATTCGCATTGGAAGAATCAAAGGTCATTCTGGTATTCTGTTGTATTGAAAATCCGAATTTATGCCCATTGTTTTCCATCACTTTTTGAGTTGATATATGAGAAAATATCTCACTTCTCCATGGTTTGAGGGATTATTTATACATCTCTATTATTTGGGCTTATTGTTACATCTATGGTATTTGGTTCAAGCTGGGATCACTGCCATTACCTCCTAGCTTGAGGGGGAGAAGTACAAGAAGTACAAGAAAGAAGTATTTTATTCCACATGTTGTGGATAAGTTTATGTGACCAAAATATTCAAGAAAAGGGGGGCACAAAAGATGAAGCTTTTGCATCTAAGAAAAAATGTTTATATCGAATTATTCCATGGCTTCTTTTACAAAGTTTATTATTTAGTTCGTGTTATATGTGTTGGAAGATGGTCATGTTATATACAGCTATTGCTATTATGTCTCTTTGGGGACATTATTATTGAAGAAGAGGTGGCCTCATATCATCATTTATTTTACCCCTTAAAAAAATATCACGGTTGGGAAACCATGACAGAGGATACCCTATCAAAAAATATCACAGTTGGGAAACCATGATGGGCCCTGTCAAAAAGAAAAAAAATATCACGGTTGGGAAACCATGATAGGCCCTGTTAAAAAATATCACGGTTGGGAAACCATGACAGAGGAACTTATTATTACATATGTGCTATCCCCCCTGCCCTTTAATGACTTTTATGACTCCTACCACTTGAGAGTCGTTGTCCTGTGGAAGGACATGGTAGTGGTCACTTCAAAGGAAAGCCGATAGACACACTACCGATAGAAGACGGAGTGTGCCCTACATCCAACATTAGGATAGGAGTATGAAGCAATGACTTACTGGCTAGGAGTGATTTTTACTCACTTATATTATGTCAGTAGAGCGTCATGGAAGGACGCAACAGCGTGAGGGGGAATGTTGGAAGATGAAGGCATATTGGAAGATGTGCCATTTTATACAAAATTATTCTATACATCATTTTGCTGCAAGTTGGGAGTTCATGTTGTTCTCTCACCCCCAGCTTGAAGGGGAGTGTTGGAAGATAAGCTCAAGCCCACACGACTATGGAAGATGCACATATCTAAGATTATTATAAGATGGGCTACATGACCAAGGAAGGCCCACAAGATAGGCCCAAGCCCATAAGAAGTAGGACCCACAATGATTACCATGAGTTGGCATCCTTATCACATCAGTTGGAAGATCAAGAAGGACTCACAAAAGTATCTTATTTTATGGTCACTTCAAAGAAGAGTTTTAGTTTGAGTTATATTTGTCTTTTATCTATATTGAGTTGTTTAATTATGTTAGGACTTATCTTTAAGTGTTAGAGTTTGGGTGTAATTGGTACAAGGGTAGTTTTATTGTAATTGGATTCTACTACCTTCCTCTATTATAAATAGAAGTTCATGTCCTCTGATTACAACAAGTTATTGATGTCAATGAAGTATTTCACTTTTCCATAAATTCAACACCCCCCTCTTTGCCTTAAATATGTGGAGATTTGGCATCTCTTCAACATTTCTCAAGGTTCTTTCTCCATGTCTCCACCATGAGATGTCTCCAAATATCAATTCATCAGTTGAGAAGATACGTTGAGGATTATTGTTGTTGTTGGAAGTGGCTCCAATGCCACTCTTCTTCCTTTCTTTAAACTTGGAAGTTCCTATCTAAGATAAGACCTTTGGACCTGAAGTCTTGCTTTTCTGCTTTAATAAATCTTTAGCCTGAAACTGATGGATGTATTCTATTACATGCTACATATTTGTTCATAAATATCGGATTTTAAAAGTCACATGCAGTATCTCACTTTATGCATAAACAACTTAATCTAACCAAAAAGGTT
This sequence comes from Aristolochia californica, assembly GCF_029961685.1. NCBI lineage: Eukaryota > Viridiplantae > Streptophyta > Magnoliopsida > Piperales > Aristolochiaceae > Aristolochia > Aristolochia californica. Next base: position 37,342,199 of record NW_027182214.1, read on the forward strand.
ATTTGTTATGATTTTGAGAAATAATCCATAATTTTATTAAATTTTTATTTCGATTTTAATGTTGATCTTCTTTCTTTGCCTTTGCAGACCTCAAGAGACACATCCAAATGCATAAACAACAAATGAATATAATTTTTTTTCTTGTTTTTTTTCTCTGTCCAAGAAAGAAATTCAACGCTCACATCATGCTCATTACAAATTCACTTTGCATTCAGAGAATAATTTACAAACTTATTCATTTGTAGAACCAAACACAATATTATTAACATAAATTTGGATAACAAGGATGTGAAATCCTCTATTCTTATTCAACAATGTGTTGTCAACCTTTCCTCTAGAATGTTCATCATCAATTAGAAATTGACTAAGCTTTTCATGCTCTTGGTGTTTGCTTCAAGCCATACAAAGCCTACTAAAGTTTAAACATGTGGTTTGGTTTTGTGTCATCTTCAAAGTCTGGGGGTTGTGCAACATACATTTCTTTTTCTATTAGACTATTTAGAAATATTGATTTCACAACCAATTGATATAGTTTGAAATCCTTGAAGCATGCAAAAGTAAACAAAATTCTAATGGCTTCCAATTTATCCACACGGTCAAATGTTTTATCATAATTAATACCTTCTTCTTGAGAAGATCATTGAGCTACTAATTTAGCCATATAATTCCAAACTACCTTACCAATTTTATCTAGTTTGTTTTTAACAACCAATTTTATCTTACCTTGCTCCTAGTGAACTAGTTTAGTGTCTCTTACAATGCGTCAATCTGATAAACATTCTTAAGGACCTCCTTAAAGTCTTTTGTTTTTAATTCAAAAATTAAGTTGTTGTATTTTATTAATTGGATATTTCATAATGACATTAGGTATTCTCTTTGACTATTGAAACATTCATGCAATTTTTCTATGAAGATATTTTATTAAATTGTTTTGATAAGATAATCATGTTTATGTAGGATGAATCTGATTCTATAGATTTTCCATTAGAAACCTTGTGGAGCAGCCAAATATACAAAATTAAAAATATTTAAAAATAAAATTTTATGTTAAAAAGAAAGAACCACTCCACCCTCTGTACGAGAAATGCGACAAACATGACTAGAGATCGATCAACTTCCTCTCCTAATATTTTTCCTATTTAAAATTCCGCTTAACTTTTAGTAATGATCAATGCAACTGTAATCCAATTTCGGCCTAATAAGACATAGATGTTCCTTAAAAGAGTTTCGGGATGACTGATTATCTTTCATTTGGATTTTTTTGTTCAAATAATTGTTGATGGGTTAGAAATCAATCCATTTCCAACCCTCCGTAGGCATTTGTGAGACTAGGGAAGAAATTAAAGTGCCTATAAGCAGGTAGACAAATATCCCGTTTTGAAAATGTTTTTACATAGTTTAAAGAGAAATAGCTAAGAACCCTCATTTTATGCTTTCTGGCAAGTATTAATTGGCAATAAGTGGTACAACCAAGGATTGACTCTTCTTTGGGAAGGTAGGAACTCAAATGTGGAAAGCCACCCAGCTAACGAGTTGGCACAATGTTTCCATGGTAGGTAATGACTCCATTTGGTACCCAAGAAGCATAAATGGATTCCCCCCTCTTTGCCTTAAGTATGAGGAGGTTTGGGATCTCTTCAACATCACTTGAGGTCCAGGCCAAAGCTGATGAAGCTTTCTCCATGTCTCCACCATGAGATTTCTCCAAATATTAGTTCAGCTATTGAGAAGATGTATTGAGGCTTATTGTTGTTTTGTTGTTGTTGGAAGTTCCTATTTAAGGTAAGAGCTTTGGATCATCCTTCTGTAAATGTGTCTAATGAAGTATGTGTTGATAGTATCGGTATTATTAGGTAATTGTTGGATTTGAAGGGAGTTGATACAATGTATCGTATCAAATGTCTTGCTTTCCTGCTCTAACAAATTTTTAGCCAGTAACAGATGGATATATTCTGGTCTTCCACAACCCTACCGTCGACTATTGGTAGAGAAAGAGATTTAAGAAGGTTGGTCATCGAGTTCACTTCATCAAGGATCTTCTCCTCGTTAGTATGCATGGTCCATGGTTCATCGCTCAGTAGGCAGCATTCAAGCTCTTGAAAGGACATCTTCATTTGGGATTAGCGAAGGCGAAAGGGCTTGTCCATTTTTTGTGAGGCCAGGGGCTGCCTCTTGAGTCTCAATAAGTTTTCTTGAATATAGATTTTTTTTTTGAATCATATGACTCTCATTTATTTGTTCCATAGTATTGATAGGAAGAGCCGATAGTTTTTGAAATTTGGACCTATTTTGGGTCAAATGACTCCCTCCTATCCCCTGTAACAAACAAGAAGAGCCAAATGCTCTCACTTTTTTTTAACTTTTTCTTCCCAATTTTTTAGATTTCAGTTGTCATAGAAGCTATCCGATAATGGAGAGAATAATTTGTCTTCAAGGCTTTTCTTCTTCTCTTCCATCTGCAATCACTGTTCATCTCTTCAACAATGTCCTCTATATCGTAAGCCAAACCTCTGAGTTCACTCACTCAGGAACGCACGAACTCATTTGGAAACTGCCTCATTCCAGCATCGCTCAGCAGCGGTTGAATTCCCACTAGAGATCTTTTCAAACTCTTGTCTATTTTTATTTCCCCAAGGACTGGCCCAACTTTTTCTGTACGATAGGCCTTGGAAAACACCATTTAGAGCAGCGTCAGTTATCATACTTGCTCCGTCTAATGCCAATTGTTCCGCATCAGAGATAGGTGAAGGGGAAAGTGGAGAGATTGAGTTGTTCCCCTTTGGAAAAAACACCATGATAATATAACACTAAGAGGATTACAACTAAAAACGCCTAAACGGATAAAATATTAATGGATTACAACACTTAGAAGTCAAGAGGGTTTCCCTCTTCCGATGCTTTCAAATTTTCAACAATGGGGGTATTACTTTCCACTATGGAAATGAGTCAAAACAAGGAGGGTTGGGTTAGTCGGCACCTTGAAACACCTTGCCTGACTTTGATTCATCAAGCAATTGGGATTCTTTTTTCTCTCTGATAACATTGCAATGGAGGAAGACAGTCAAGCCTCCAAAATACCACAACCTCCAATTTAAGATGAGCTGCATTTCCTTAAAAGGAAAACCTCAAATGGTCTTTAAAACCAAAACCCTAAGGTTCCTATTCCAAAATTGCTACAGAAATTCGAAATTTTTTCCATGTACTCACTGATCCTTGTTGAACTATTCTTTAAAAATGCGTACGAGACTATTCTTTAATAACAAAATCACTTAAATAATTAAATTTTAAAAATAAACATTATAAATTTATATAATGGACCCATCTGTCAAGACATTCACCCCTAAACAAATTTAGGTTATCAATGGGAGAATTCATTATGGTTTTTATTAGCTTCGTTCAATATATAAACAATGGTAGCTGAGCTTAAAAATTATCCTATCTTACAAAGAGATTTAAACACCAAAATTCAAAGTGTAAAGGACTTTATAGGTTATATATGTTTGTTTGTATGATTGCTATGCCCAAAGATGTATAATTTAATTGTACAATTGAAATTGAGATAGTTTTATGTTATACATCAAAGAACACTATTTTTTTTACATCCAAATTTTAGGACATTGATAACCTCATCCTTAATTATTCTTAAGGATAATTTACTAACTTCATTGTCCATGTTTAAAATAGACCTGACCATTAAAACTAAATAAAACAAAAACATATTACGTCATTTATATTGTTCATTATACTTATGGAAATAGAAAGCAAAAGCTTGGTCTAGGTTAATTTGTTACACAAACTCAAGCTACAAAAGAAGTTTTACATATTACTAAAGCACTTGATCAAGGACAGACGTGTGGTTGATAGCTCAGGTTAGTTTATTTGCTTATCTATTTATAACAATGATGGTTAGATGAAGAAAACTGTTATGAGCAACACCACTCAAAGAATATTCTTGTATGAAAGAAGAACACTAGCTGAGAGATAAGTGTTCAAAAATATTTTTTTTATGCTACTGGTTTTCAAATTTAGAAGATGATTCAAGGATGAATATGTGAATTCTTTCATATTATTATGTTATGGATATGCATGTTCCTCTATCTAGTAGAAGCTATCAAAACAGTTTTATCGGTTTGGAAATTCTGTTTGCCTAGACCAATCCATATTCAGATTATTGGTTTTTTTTCGTGGGATAAGAGTTCCCTGATATAGAAGATTTCTATTGAGCCTCTTATGAGTGGTTTTTTTAAAACAAATTATAATATAGCATTGATGCTATATTCACATATACCGAGTTATTTGAAGAAGTGCTATTTGGTGTTATTAGAAGTTTTTTTTTGAAGAAGAGCCTATCTTGGCCGATGATAATATGAATATCAAAAGTGATATACTGAGAATCACCACCATACCCTTACGTGGGGTATCAAACTTTATGAGTTGGTCCACCTTGGTTAGGAGGTTTCTCATAACTAAAGACCTACTAGGTCACATCACTACCCGAGGACCACCTGTGGACAAAGGAGATATTTTTTATATGAAATGACTGAAGCATGATACTTTGGTAATTGGTTAGCTAATAAATACCATGGAAGAACATGTATCTAGTAATGTTATTCATCTTGACACTGCTAAACAAATTTGGAAGACATCTACTAAACTATATTCATGCCCTGATACACTGCATAGACCCTATGATATTCTCCATCGAATATTGAATACTAAACAAGGAGAAAATAGTCATGAGTACTTGGCATGGTTTAGAGGCTTTCTTCAAGAGTGGAATTTAGCTCAGCTCTCCACCACTGATCATCACTTTTCTTTGAGCACGAAAAATTTACAAAACGAGATGCAACATACACTCTCTTGGTCGGAAATCCTCAACTCATTGCTGCGATAGATAAAATCGTCACTGGAGATGCTCTCGGATGAATAGAAGATGTATGAAATCTAAGAGCTCTCTGTCTCGGGAAAGCTCTCCGAACTTCTGAAATCCGATGGCGGGGACATCGATGTTTGGAAATCGGAGGGGTTTTCCACAACCCTTTTCTCACTAGAGGCCACACATGTTTCACAGGCGACGCAAAAATCGGAACTGGACGATTTGGAAACCTTAAATCCAAAGACCAACTTTGCGGTAGCAGAACCAAAAGACATGTTCGTCGTTGAGCATAAAGGTTTTAAATTTCAACCACAATTTGCTGCTATTCGCCACCAAAAAAAGAGGAGGCGCCGGCGGCAACAAATTTGCGGGTCTTTGGCTTTCAGATTCTCACTCTCACTCACAATCTCGTTCACGACAGTTCAGTGGGGAACCATCATCAAAGCAATTGGGGGTAAGCTTATGAAACATTGTCTATTTTTAGGTCAAATTGGTTGTTCCATGTGGTTGATGGGGCTCCAAGGGCCTGAGCAGCAACAACGATGCTCAAAAATTCGGGACGGAGGGTTTCTATCCTGTGAAACAGAGCAACAAAGCAATTTTGATGGAATTTAGGTTTGTCTATATGCAATGCGAGATGGAAAATTTTTTGGTTTTCTATAAACGGTAGAGGAAATGCTATGGGTGATAATTTTTATTACGGTTGATGAGATCAGAACCAGTGTGTTTGTTCTTTTTCATTTTTCCAGCAATAATAGTCAATCTAAACACCTTGGGTTTAATTTTTTAGATCTCATGTATGTTGATCGGCCACAAAAAAAAATTTGGATGTTGTTTTATTTTTCTATTGCTGAGAATAGCAGCAGTTCGCCTCTTCCAATTTTTACTGCACGCATGGATGAAGTACATGTTTCATATTCTTTGCTGAATGGAGATAAAATTCTTTTGGGTAGTCAAATTGACAACGGTGTGCTGACATATTTTTTGTGGAGGAATTATATCAATTTTTCTAGGACGAATTATCTGGTTGTGGATGAACACTACAACAGTGTAGCTATTTCTTGTCATGGTTCCAGCAGTAACAGTCCATTTCCACAGGTTGGGTTAAATTTTTTGGCTGTTATGTATGTTGCTCATATACATTCTGAGTTGCATTTGTCCCAAAGAACCCTTAAGGAATGCAAGGGGGAGCCACATGATTCATACGACAATCTACTTGAACTAGGTACTGAAAAACACTATAACCACACGACAACAAATCCCCTCCAAGAAAATTCCACCAAAGACTCTGAAATACATGTAGCTGCCTCACTGAATCCATCACCTCAAAATGCTGACGAGAATTTCAGGAAAATGAAAGAAATGGGGCTCATCCCCAATGCCGTTGCAGTGCTAGATGGCCTATGCAAGGATGGTTTGATTCAAGAAGCTAGGACGCTATTTGGGGTAATGTGTAAAAAGGGTACAATCCCTGAAATTGTAATCTATATGGCTGTGGTGGAAGGCTTTTGCAAGGCACTAAAGTTTGAAGATGAAAAAGGGGCTTTCAGGAAAATGCAGAACAATGGTATATCTCCCAATGCTTTCAGCTATATAGTTTTTGTTCAAGGATTGTGTAAAGGGAAGCAGCTGGAAGATGGGATTGAGGTTTGCATTGAGATGTTGGAGGCTGGGCATTCATCAATTGTTGATACTTATATTGGGTTGGTTGAAACGAGATCAAAAGATACGCAATGTGTCATTCAGAGGTTAAGAGAAAAAGGGCAGAGGGCAGGGGCTCAAATTAGATAGATTGGTTGGATTATCAGTCTGGTCTTTAGTTGCTGTTGATGTGGTCGTGCACCAAAAATTACTGCTAGACGGCCAGCCACCAGTGCTGAAATCAGTGGCAGTGCAGAATGAAAATGGTGCGGTTAATTCTGGAAATCTTGATAACTTTTTGGCAGTAATTGAGAACCATTCAGATTTCCATGATCGTGTTGTTGTTGACATTGGTGCTGGTAGTGGTATTCTTTCATTATTTGGCGGTTACACTTGGCTTCCTTCAATCATGAATTTTTGTATGTTGACATTACAAATAAGTCCCTCTTTTGGCAGCATCATAATTACTATGGGGTTGATCTTACCCCTTTATATTCTCAGCCTGTAGTAGATGCAAATGTTGGAGCTTCTTACTTCGATGGAAGGATTCGGGAGACGAGACAGGAGGAAGCTGCTGTTTTTGCAGCACTTGGGTTCGTCCACCAATTTTTTTGTGCTGCTGCTGTGGTACTGCAGCAACCAGTGTTGCCAACAGTGCCACTGCTGAAAACAGTGCTGATAATTCTGTGAACAGATAATCCTCTGTAGGATGTCGCTAATTTTTTCCGGACATGGACAGCAACAAACATAATTTTTGTTTTGAATGGTTGTTCCATTAGTGGAGCTCTTGAGCCCAAGATGATGCTGATTTTTATTAGTGCTGCTGCTATTGCAGTGAGGATAAGGGCACCCCAGCAGACACTACAAACTGCCAACTATAATGTAGCTGAGCACCACCTGGAAAATTCTGACTTTGACCAAATGACACAAGACTTGAATGTGCTTGTGCAGTGGGAACATTGATGATGCTCGTGGTGTATTTAATGACTTTCCTGCAATTGCTCTCATCTCAGATGAAAACCTATGTGGTAGAGGGGTTGTCTTTGCTCAAGATTGTCGTCAACACATTGAATTTGAGAAGTTGTGGGCAGATAAAAAGTCTCTCATCGATAAAAGTTTTCTTGACCAGCTTTGGCATGTCATACTGTGGGGAATGATTCTTCTGGCCATTGAGGGGCAAAATATTAAATTCTGGGCGGAGTCGCCAGCATACGAGTGCTGCTGCTGTGGCACTGCTGCCAATAGTGGCACTGCTGAAAACAGTGCTCATAGTTCCTGTTCCAGTCAGCATCGTGGTCTCTTTTCAGCACTTTCCTCGGCATTTGGAACTTCCTGACCAATTTCATCCGAAATGGATTCAAACAGCAGCGGTTGAGATCTCAACATATGGGGCAGTGTTTGCCGTACTCCAGGACAGTGACCAATAGCTTGTGATGTCTGGATTTTTGAGAAGGAACAGCTGGTCGGATTCATACAAAGCTGGGTTTTTTTTACTGATGATGGTGATGAGGAAAAAGCTTGCAGTAGGCTTCCTCGTGCTGTTCAGTTACCTGCCTGTTCTGTTCCACCAACCATACAACGTCACCATACTGACCATGTTGTCAGTGATGGTTTCAGGCCTCTGAGTGTTTCAAGGTGCAGCAAATGGGAGGGGTCAGTGCTACTGAGTCTTTTCAATCCCACGGGGCTGGTCATGATGTTGTTGTTGCCAAGCTGGCAAAGTGTCGACAGTGCAACCTTGCCAATGGGAGACCGCCGTGAGGGGCTGTTTCACACCAGTCCTGGACTGAGGGAGAGCAGAGATACTGTTTGGGGAGATATCGCGATGTTTGGCACACATCCCTACATTCGGCCATAAAAAAAATTATTACAAGGGGGAATGCTCCCATTTTCTGAGTCTAGCGGGCATAGGTGGAGACGTCGGCTTACAGACCCTCCTTTCGAGATTGAGGACAAGTTCTTTCTTCATGGGGGGTATAATGTTATACACGCAATAACATTATTATTTTAATTATTTTCTTTAGTTTACTTTATTTTATTTCAGTTTTAGGCCACAGGGGTATTTTTGAAATATTTTATTTATAGGGATATTTTTGTAATATTTTATCTTAAACCATGTAAGGGTGAACCCTATTTAAGGGGTAAGACTAATGAGAAAGACCCCGATGTAAGGGTAAGACCCTATTTAAATATTTCCATGTTCCATCAGCTCTAGAACTTCCTAACAAGTGGAATCAAAGCAATCCTTTTGGGACCTTCTCCTTCTCAATCATTAACCAAAGAGAAGATCAGCTCAAAAAAACTATAGAGCTAGAGCATATCTAATTATCTTATTTAGAATATGCATATTTAATCCAACAAAATTATACTTGAATGAAAGATATCCAAGTTTAGTTTTAGATGAATTAAGTTTCTACTCAATCCAATCTGTCTTTAAAGAGATATCCTAATCGAAGTCAACAAGGGTACTGCTAGAGAATGAAGTAGATCAATCATCCAGAAATGATTTAAGGCAAGAGATTTACATATCAAAATATATACCAAATTAAATTTCATTCAACCTGAATTCTATAGAAGCAATTATTTTTATATTTGGAGCTATATTTTAAAAGATATTTGCGTTGGAAGTAGTAAAGGTCAATACTGCTGAAACATTTTCTTTCTTCTTTGAACCTAAATGACCTAGCACTCCCTCTCCTTCTCCCATTAACCCCAAAAGCCCTAAAAATTATATATTCACCATTACCTATGTTTTTTTACCTTATTTTAAAGTCCCATTAGGTCCACTTCCATCCACAAAATTTCATATCCCAACATCTAAGAAAAAACCCACTCCTCCATGTTAGGAATTGGACCCCCTAATTCCAAACTAACGAAAGCAATAACAATAATCGTCTCAAGGTGAGACTACGTCATGTCTTCACAGTTGTAGTCATCATCTATGAAGATGAAATAGTTTACAAGAGAAATTCTACACATTTACAGGTGTTTTTCTCTAACCTCTCTCAGGCCACAATAGATTGTGATAAAATCCTAATAGCGGCGCCTCCAATTATATAGAGAAAACTAGGGCAACCACAATATAAGAGTGAAACCCCAAAAATACCCTTAATGAAACAAAAATCAATATATTGAGGACCTTTAGAGGGCTCCTTGCCCCTCATCCAGCCCCCACGATGACCTTACCGTGAAGGTTGATCCATATTTCAACTCAACTTAAGGCGTTGATTAGGCTCCAAAACTTAACACTACATCCCTATTTTCTCTTCCCATCTCCTAATACTCTCTCCCAACCTCCATAACTTCTCTCCCAAGTATTTTCAGCCAAACCCATGACTCTAGACCTTCTTATAACCATAGACCCCAGCCTCCCAAGAACTCTCTCCCTTCTCCAAAATCATTGCTACCTAAAAATAAAAAAGGAAAAGAAATTGCCACCGTTACCCCTACCTTGGAGTAGGTGTACCCATCAATAGAACAAAGTTCCTTCTTTGTGACCTTTTCCTGCCATAATGAATAAAAAATCATGGACAAAGACAAAGACAAATAAGTCAACACACTTCCAGCCCCAAGAAACAGAGACTTTTCTAAAATTCTTGTTCAACTCACTTCTTAGAGAGACCAGATTTCAGCTATGGATATAAAACTCTCCACTTTAGCATGCCAAATAGAAAAGCACTCTCTTTGGATGCATAAAAGTCAAAGTCTCAAGGCCTACTTTCCCCTCACACCAATCTTTCGATAAAGAAGACTCATCTAGGTCACTACTTGCTTTTGTCTCTCCATCCCCACCACCACCCTTGTTGGCTAAACCATACCCAACCACCTTCCCACCAAGCCAAGCTTCCACAAAAATTCTCTCTCAGCCTCTCACCCAACTCCATCATATTATCCACCTATATCAGCCACTCCCTCTTCTCCCCAAACAAAACCTCGCCATACCCACCACTACAATCGTGAAAATGATCTACCTAGCCATGCACCACCATGCTACACTTCTAGCCACCCGCCCTCATGAAAATCCCCATCCTAATCCTTCTATTATTCACATGACATATTACCTCTCTCTTTCCAAACTTAACTCACATTTCATACCCAATCTTTAAACCATCCAGACACGAAAACTTTCACTCATACCAACAACCAAACCCTCAACCACATGCACCACCTATGTATCATCTGCCCTCACACTCGACATAACCGCCTGCAAGTGATCAAGACCAAAAGGTAGTTGTAGAATTTAGGCTATCATGAAAGGAGCTTTAGATCAATGAGAAAGAAGAAGAAGAAGACAGAAGGAGAGGATAAGAAGAAGGACGTGGAAGGAGAGAGTTTGGATTAAGGGAGAAGAGGTTTACATCAAAGTGAAAGTGAGGGCTGGACGAATTTGTGGAAAGAGAGGAGAGTGTTTCAATCTACCTCTTAGCCAATGCCTTTATTTATAGTCTTTACAATGCCCTTAGGGCTACAACTTGATGAAATAAAAGACATAAAAAGAACACATATTTACACCTCTAAGCCATCTTTAAGTGAAGTATCATATTTCACACATATGCAACTCCTTTGATGTGTGAGTTTCTTGACTTGAGCTTGTGGGCTTGAGCCCATCTTCCAACACTCCCCCTCTAGCTGGAGGAGAAAAGACATCATAAATACCCAGCTTGCCACATATAAATGATAGGATTTTAGATGTAACGGGTTTAGTGAGAATATCGGCTGCTTGCTCTTGAGATGACACATGTTTGAGAGAGATTATTCCTGCTTGAAATTTTTCCGGTATAAAATTACAATCCACCTCAATATGTTTATTTCTTTCATGAAAAACTGGATTTGAAGAATATGAATGGTTGCTTGATTATCACAATGCAAACCCATGGACCTTTTTTTATTGAAACCTAATTTGGTAAGAAGGGTCCTAACCCATAAAAGTTCACAAATGGTATGGGCCATAGCTTTGTATTCTGCTTTGGTGCTAGATCTTGCAACCACCTTTTGCTTCTAACTTGTCCATGTAACCAAGTTTCCTCCAACTATAGTATAATATCCTGATGTAGATTTTCTATCATAAGGTGATCTAGCCCAATCTGCATATGAGAAGCCTTCTATGTTGAAGTGCCCATATTTTTTATACATCAATCTTCTTCCTAGAGCTCCTTTTCGGTATCGTAATATTCTCTCTAAAGCCTGCAAGTGGGTAATTTGTGGTTTGTGCATGAATTGACTCACCATACTTACAACGTATGATATGTCTGGCCTAGTTATCGTGAGATAAATCAGTTTTCCCACAAGTCTTTGATATTTGCCAATATCAATATCTTCTTCATTTGTGGCACATAATTTTACATTTGTATCCATAGGTGTGTCGACTGGTCTACAACCCTTCATTCCTGTTTCTTCAAGGAGATCCAAGATATATTTCCTTTGAGACAATATTATCCCATGTTTGAATTGAAGAACTTTTGTACCCAAAAAATATTTAAGTATACCAAGATCTTTAGTCTTGAATTCTTGACATATCATCTTCTTCACCTCTTGTATGCTCAGAGCATCATCACCGGTTAAGATAATATCATCCACATATATGACCAATATTATTTTCCTTTTGATAGTATCTTTATAATAAATGGAATGATCAGTCGAGCACCGATGAAAACCAAACCATAGAAGTGTTTGACTAAATTTATCAAACCAAGCCCGAGGGGACTGCTTAAGCCCATATAAAGATTTTTTTAACCAGCATATTGACTCCCCCTCAACCACATAACCAGGTGGTTGAACCATATACATTTCCTCACTTATATCACCATTTAAAAAAGGATTTTTAACATCCAGTTGATAGACGGGCCATGATGAGTTAGCAACAATAGATAAGAGGATGCGTACCGAATTCAATTTTGCAACAAGAGAGAAGGTCTCCCCATAATCTATCCCATAGCACTATGTATAGCCCTTAGTAATGAGTTGAGCTTTAAGGCAAGCAACCGATTCATCCGGATTATGTTTTACCCAAAAAACCCATCTACAACCAACTGGTCTTTTACCTTTTGGGAGTGATGTTAAGGACTAGGTTTGATTTTCGTATAAGGCGTGCATTTCTTCATCCATAGCCACCTTCAATCCTGGATGCCTCAGAGCCTCCTGATACGACTATGGAATGGAAATAGAAGAAAAAGATGCAAGGAACTGAAAACACTTGGAATACAAGCGATGGTGAGACATAAAATTTGAGATAGGATACGAAGTAGTACAAGAATGACGTTCCTTTCTTAAATCAATAGGCCGAGTACCAAATTCAGGCCCATACATAGGAGGAGAAGGACTTACCTTAGGTGGATCCGACAACTCCACAGGTGAAGGTACGGCCAGAGCATCAGGGGTTGGGTTAACTTCAAGATTGAAAGGCACAAGCGGACAAGGAGTGGTTGAAGGACAAGTCCATCTTAGAGGAGCATCATGGGAGGAGTAGAAGGAGATGTCCTCAAAGAAAGTCACATCCCTAGAGATAAGTATCCTCCGAAGGGTAGGATTGTAACAGACATAACCTTTCTGGGTGCAAGAGTACCCCAAAAAAAATGTACCTCATAAACCGAGGATCAAGTTTATTTTTATGTGGGGATGTAACATGAACAAAACACGTACATCCAAACACTTTCAAAGGAAGAGAAAAAGGATCTTCAACATTAAATAACACAGAGTAAGAAGTTTTATGATGAAGAACTAATGAAGGTAACCTATTAATAAGAAAGCAAGTTGTACGAAATGGGGTACCTTCATGGAGTAAAGGAGGCCCCGAGTAACTTCAAGAAGATGACTATTCTTCCTTTCAGTAACACCGTTTTGTTGAGGAGTATAGGCACATGATATTTGATGAATAAGCCCATTACTCTCACAAAATGATTTGAATTCATTAGACATGTATTCCTTAGCATTATCAGATCTAAGGATTTTATTTTTCTTCCCAAATTGTGTCAAGACCATAGCATGAAAATTTTTAAACAAAGGAAGAATTTCTGAACACTCTTTAAATAAATATAACCAAGTCACTCGGGTAAAATCATCAACAAAAATGACAAAATATTTAACTTGGGAAATATTTGAGACACATAAAGGTCCCCATATGTCAGAATGTATTAGCTCAAAAGGAGCAGTACTTGTAGTTGTAAGATGAAAAAAATATATACTTCTAATATGTTTACTTAATTGACAAACCTCACAACTGAAATTATAAATTTCTTTTAAGGACGGAAGCAAAGAACGAAGTGAAGGGGTAGACGGATGACCAAGTTGGTTGTGCCAAAGTTGGGCCTCGGATGTAGTGGATGATAATGTCGCTAATGGTGGAAGAGTGAAATAGTACAAACCCCCCTTTTCAAGGCCGCCACCAATCACCTACTTCGTAGTGAGATCCAAAAATACACAAGAAGATGGTGAGAAGGTGATAGAGCAATTTAATTGTTTGGTTAATTGACTAACCAAGAGAAAATTTAAAGGAAATTGAGGGAAAAACAAAACATCTTGAAGGGGAATAGATGAGGTAAGAAAGGAGGAACCTTTTCCAAGGACCTTGGTTTGGGTACCATTAGCAATAGTAACGAATTTCTGAGGATAACAAGGAGATAAGGACTGCAACAAGTGTTTGTAACTTGATAGATGTTCGGAGGCCCCGGAGTCAATCATCAAAGAGGAAGAGGAAGAAGAGGAAGAAATCATACCTTAGGCAATAGTAGCAGCAGCTGTAGATGATAAGGGAATAGAGGATTCCATGAAGGATGTCATTTTATAAAATGCAACATAGTCTTCATTAGTAAGAGTCACATTTCCGGAGGATGATTCAGCCTTATCTTCATGTTTCTCAACGCTAACAGAGACTGGGTTAGCCGTGGTCCAATCAGGTTTGCCATGAAGTTTCCAGCATGTTGCCACAAGGTGGTTTTGACCACCACAGTAAGTGCAAAGTCGAGGCTCAGTATGGGAATTATTCGGACCCATTCGACCACCTCTATTTTTAGCCACTCTCATAGTTCAACCCCCTCTCATATTTCTACCCTGTCCTCAGTATGATGAAGAGGTACCCCGATTGCCGGAGAACATCGCCGATGGGGCATCAATTGGAGAAGGAGGGGATGGATCAGGTATCCAAAGTAATATAGCATTAATGTTATCGAAGGATGGAAGAGCGGAAGAACTTAGAAGCTGAGTTTTTGCAATCTCAAGGTAAGGTTTAATATTCGATAAACAAATGGCTGCTGCCAAAGCTTCTCGTTGTCGTTCTTGAACGATAATATCAGTGGAGTATGGCTAAGCTAGTTTCCATTCTTGGAGAAGGCCTCAAAACCCTGCCAAAAATTGGTGAATATTATCTCCATGTTTCATATGCAACATATTTTGTAAGACATCATATACTTTTTGTAATGAGGCAGTACTTGAGCAAAGCTTAGCACAAGTTTCCCATATGTCCTTGGGCGGTTTCCAAGTGGACCACATTGTTGGCCGCATGCTCTTCCATGCTATTGATGAGCCAACTTATTACCATGTTATCATTTTTAACCCACTTGTGGTAGGTCTCATCTTCTTCATCAATCGGAGGAGGAAATTTAATAACGTGGCTTAAGAGGTCACGAGTAATAAGAACCCTCCATGATGAGGCAAGTCAAATGTGGAGGTCAAGGGAAGGGGCCTTCTTCAAATAACAATTACTCAATATAATTTGAAGAACCCATGGACCAAATCAGTTACCAAAAAGGAGGACAAGAACCAATTTCTTTCACGAGATAAAACACCAAATTATCAACAAATTTGTGCCTTTAGCAAGTGAGAATGAAATCCAGCCACCACTCAACTCCTCTTGTATTCTTAAAAACAAAGAGAAGAAGGTAGATGCAACCGATTAGGCCTTAATCCAAACTCCAACACAAAATTAGAGATAGAAAAAAATATTTAGTGAAGATTTAAAGTCAAATCAAGATACTTGGAAGAAATTTATCTTCAGCTCATGGGATACTTCAACATAACAAAAAATTCAATTGTTGAAGTACAAAAGAAACTACAAAGGGTAAATGACTGCTGGAATTTCACCAAACATATAATGGGCATCCAACAACATAACACAAACCCATGAGAAACATTAAGGAGGAGAAGTTACAAAAAAATGTGCTGGAATTCTACGTCAAATGAGATTGATCCAAGTTACATAAATGTAATTGAATCTCACCCATCAATCTTAATAAGTCGCAAACAGCAAATGAACTTGATCACGATTGTAATTGATTTACAAGAAGATCAAGATTATAACATCAATTTAGTCATAAAAATAAATCTTCACAACATATAAAGATTTACCTTGACTTGATGTGATTTCAAGTTCAAGAAGTAGAAAAACAGTAAAGAGGAGTATGTAAATAAGGAAAGGAAATAAAATGTAAATAAGAAGAGAATGAACTTATCTCTTCATGACTGAATGTTATGGACTCCATAGCATCACGAGTTATCCATAAGCATAGGAATTAAATTATGTCAATTTACTTTTCATGTACTTTCAATTCGATTTGGTTTACTTTATTTGGTTTGGTTTACTTTGGATTGGTTCAGTGTAATGTGGCGTGAACCACTTGACCTATGGGTCATCTTTGTATTTTCGTCCTCAACCCTATTTAGGGGGCGTGAAGGAAAAGAGAGGCAAGTATTGAGAAAATTATATTTTACAGGTTTGATTCTCCCTCAAAGGTCAAGGTCGGTTTCTCCCTTTGAGGTCCAAGGTTGAGCTTCCTCCAAAGCTCCTTCGTTCTAATTGAGTTCCACCATTACTCGTTCAAGAAACAAGAATTCTCTTCCAACGCCAAGATCATCCATGGAGGGAAGAGAGGAAAGAAGGGTGACTCGATCCATGGCAAGGGAAGAACCTAACATCTTGGTATCAGACAGGTCCACCCTTGGGGATTCCTCTTCCCCTTACGATTTGAGACAGTTAGTGGAAGATACTTGGCAGAGGACAGATAACCAGGCTCATGCCTTGGAAGAGGTGCGTCAAACAACCTCTGATTTGCGTGAGGCAATAAAATCAATGGATGCTGCCATCCAAGCTCTCCTCCGGCGACAAGAGGACCATGATACACGAGCCCAACCTCCAGCTGCCTACTCTCCACCGGCCAACCACCATCCATTCCACCCACCACCTCCCCCACAACCACCAATGCGTCAACAACATCCCCATCTGGAGCCTGCCGTTCAAGGACCAAACATTGTGCCTAAGTATTTAAAACTTGAATTTCCTACGTATGATGGGTCTAAGGACCCTTTTGATTTGGTTAGCCAAGTGTGATCAGTTCTTTTATCATTAAAAAACACCTGCGGATGAGAAAGTGTATTTGGCTGCCTACCACATGCTCGATGAAGCGCTTCTATGGTACCACAAATTTCGAAATGACCAAGTGGTTCAGGATTGGGTAACTTTTAGACAGTCTTGCATGATGAGATTTGGTCCTCCAGCTAGTAGCAATCCATTGGGAGAATTAATCAATTACAAACAAACTGGAACACTAGAGGTGTACCAAAAGACCTTCCAGGAAAGGTTAGCCCGAGCAAACCAGTTTGTTAGCCACACACAGTATGTTCATATTTTTACTGTTGGTTTGACAGAAGCTCTTAGAAGTTGAATTACATGCTCCTACAGATTTAGACCACACTATGAATTTAGCCAGGGCAATTGAGCACAAGCAGCGTCTTCTAAAGGAGTCACTGGTCAGAAAACCAGCTTGGCCAGGGAGGCCCAATGCCTCAACGCCAAACCCTTCCTCTGGCCCTCCAAGATTTAGAGACAGTGCAGCCCCACTCCCAGACATCTCTTATTCGGCTCCACCTGCTCCTTACTTCAAAAAACTGACTAGACAGGAAATGGACCAAAGAAAGGCCAAGGGCCTCTATTTTAACTGTGATGAACAGTATGTCTTTGGACACCACTGCAAACGATTATTTAGTATATGTTTGTGGGAGGATGGAGAAGAAATACCATCAGAGGAGGAAATTGTGGAAACTGACCAAGAAGATCCAGAGATTTCCCTGCATGCTATGACTGGTCTACGCAGTGCAAGCACAATGCAGGTTAAAGCCCAATTACATCATTTACAGTTACTGGCTTTAGTTCACTTGGGTAGTACACATAATTTCATCAGTCAGCAGGCGGCAGAACAACTTGGGTTAGTAGTACAGCAACAGACTGGTCTTTCTGTATCAGGTGCCAATGGGGCTAAAATTACTAGTGTAGGCATATCACCAGCCACACACTTTGATATTGAGGGATATACATTTGTTGCACGTTTTCTGGTGATTCCACTATCAGGATTCGATTTGGTGCTAGGAATTAAATGGCTACAATTGTTGGGACCAATACTATGGGATTTCCAAGCTCTAACCATGTCTTTTATGGAGGACCAACATCAGATTATCTTGCATGGCACACAAGCACCACTCACCTGCGCACTACAGGTTGCCCAGGTCCAGTCCACAAACACATGTAAGTTATCTCACTTACTGACATAATTTGAGGATATCTTTCAGGACCCTACTGCCTTACCGCCCCTTAGGCACTGTGATCACCATATCCGTTTGAAAACGGGTACCGAGCAGGTAGTGGTGCATCCATATTGTTACCCTCACTTACAGAAGGATGAGATTGAAAGGCAAACCCAGTAGATGTTAGCACATGGTATTATTCAGCCCAGCAGGTCTCCTTTTTCGTCACTAGTTTTACTAGTCCGCAAGCACGATAAGTCATGGAGGTTCTGTGTGGATTACCGACAACTCAATGCCCATACGATTAAAGATAAATTTCCTATTCCAGTGGTGGATGAGCTGTTCGACGAACTACATAGAGCTACTATTTTTACTAAACTTGATTTGAAACCTGGCTATCATCAAATCCGAGTTCATCCATCAGATGTGGAGAAAACAGCGTTCTGCACGCATCACGACCATTTTGAATTCCTCGTAATGCCATTTGGTCTGTCAAATGCGCCTTCCACCTTCCAGGCCCTCATGAATGAGGTATTTTCTTCTCTCTTGAGAAAACATGTATTGGTATTTTTTGATGATATTTTGGCCTATAGCAACAGCTGGGAAGAACATCTTCAGCACCTTCATCTGGTATTTTCTCTTATACGTTCACATCATTTGGTTTTAAATCGGTCAAAATGTTCTATGGGCACATCAGAAGTGGCATATTTGGGCCACGTTATTTCAGCATCGGGGGTGAAGGTAGACCAGAGTAAGATATAGGCGGTCACAGATTGGCCTATTCCTACATCTATTACAACCTTAAGAGGATTTTTGGGCCTAGCTGGATATTATAGAAAATTTATTCGTAGCTATAGCCAGGTTGCAGCTCCGCTCAACAATCTCCTCAAGAAAAATGCTTTTACATGGTCAGAGACAGTAGCTCATTCCTTTCAGCAATTGAAAGACGCCTTATCATCAGCCCCAATTTTGCAACTCCCCGACTTTGAGGAGTCCTTTGTAGTGGAATGTGATGCTTCGGGGGGCGGTATTGGCGTAGTGTTGCACCAATAGGGCCACCCGATTGCTTATTTTAGCCGTCAACTGGGTCAACACCACCACAAATTGGCAGCTCATGAGAGGGAATTGACCGGATTGGCGAAAGCTATACAACATTGGTGCCCTTATGTATGGGGATGTTCTTTTTTTATTTGCACTGATCATTGCAACCTCAAGTATCTTCTTGAGCAGCGTCTCACTACTTCACCACAACAACATTGGTTAAGTAAGCTTATGGGGTTTGACTATTCTGTCGAGTATAAATCGGGAAGTTTGAATGTAGGGGCTGATGCCTTATCTCACCGGGACATTCCAGAGCCTCAATTAAACGCCATCAATCAACCCAGAGCTCTCTTGTTGGATTCTATACAGGAAGAGGCACAACAGTACCCGGATATTATCTCCTTATGCCAGGATATCTAGCAGGGGACAGCGACACCACATTGGAGGGTTCAGGACAATCTCGTCCTCTACAAAAATAGAATTTTTCTACACCACACATCCCCTCTGATTAACAGCATTGTAGCCTCCTTCCATGACAGTACACATGAGGGCCGACAGAAAACATATTTCTGGATCAGTAGGGAATTCTATTGGAGGGGCATGAAGCTGATTATGTGGCAGCTTGCCAGACTTGTCAACAGAATAAAGCTGAAATATTAAGTCCAGCAAGGTTGCTCCAACCACTTCAGCTTCCGTCACAGGTCTGGTCTGATATTTCTATGGACTTCATAGATGGACTTCCATCTTCGTCGGGTAAATCTGTTATCTTTGTAGTGGTGGATCGTTTCTCTAAATATGGGCATTTCATTCCTCTGGCGCATCCTTACACTGCAACTCAGGTCGCTCAACTTTTTATGGATAACATTGTCCACTTACATGGGATGCCTAATTCAATTACCAGTGATAGGGATACAATCTTTACAAGTACCTTCTGGAAAGAACTCTTCAAGTTACAGGGTACAACGTTTGCCTTTTCTTCAGTCTACCATCCACAGATTGATGGTCAGACAGAGGTCGTCAACAAAACCATTGAAATGTATCTCCGCTGTTTCGTGGGGGACTCACCTAAGAGGTGGGTCAAGTGGCTCGCTTGGGCTGAGTTCTGTTACAACACCTCCTACCACAGCGCACTCGACACAACCCCATTCAAGGTGGTATATGGTAGAGAACCTCCCTGTCTTTTAGCCTATGAACCAGGGGCCTCTAAAGTCGCCACTTTGGACCGAGCATTAGCTGAAAGAGACACATTCATCACAGAGGTGCGCACTCATCTACAGAAGGCACAACGTTTTATGAAAAAATACTATGACAAGAAGCACCGGGAAGTCTTCTTTTCTACTGGAGATTATGTTTGGTTGCATCTCTAACACTACAAGCAGCTGTCGTTGACAGCCTCCAAATGTCACAAGCTCTCTCCAAAATATTATGGTCCCTTTCAGGTGATGAACCGCATTGGGACAGTGGCCTACAGATTGCAGCTTCCGCCAGAGGCCAGAATTCACAACGTCTTTCATGTCTCACAATTAAAGGCCTTCCAAGGTGATTCGCCTTTGCTTCACACCCTGTTGCCCCCACTCCATGAGGGACATGTACTTTCTACACCGGCACAGGTATTACAAACTCGCCGTATTCAGGTGATTAGGAGATCTTAGTGCAATGGGCAAATGCTGACCCCAGTGACACAACATGGGAGCCATTAGTGGTGTTTCGCACCCTCTACCCATACTTTGAGCTTGAGGACAAGCTCTTTCTACAGGGGGGGGGGGGGGGGGGGGGGGTGATGTTATGGACTCCATAGGCATAGGAATTAAATTATGTCAATTTAATTTTCATGTAATTTCAATTCGGTTTGGTTTACTTTATTTGGTTTGGTTTACTTTGGGTTGGTTCAGTGTAATGTGGCATGAACCACTTGACCTATGGGTCATGTTTGTATTTTCTTCCTCAACCCTATTTAGGGGGGCGTGAAGGAAAAGAGAGGCAAGTATTGAGAAAATTATATTTTACAGATCTGATTCTCCCTCAGAGGTCAAGGTCGGATTCTCCCTTTGAGGTCCAAGGTTGACCTTCCTCCAAAGCTCCTTCGTTCTAATTGAGTTCCACCATTACTCGTTCAAGAAACAAGAATTCTCTTCCAACGTCAAGATCATCCATGGAGGGAAGAGAGGAAAGAAGGGTGACTCGATCCATGGCAAGGGAAGAACCTAACACGGAACTCCTTCTTTTACAACTTCTTGAACAAATTCCATAATAACTTCATCAAGAGGGATCCTAAACTCCTTGCTCTGATACCATGTAGAATTTAGGATCTAATGAAAGGAACTTTAGATCAATGAGAAAGAAGAAGAAGAAGAGAGAAGGAGAGGATAAGAAGAAGGACGTTGAAGGAGAGGGTTTGGATTAAGGGAGCAGAGGTTTGCGTCAAAGTGAAAGTGAGGGCTGGACGAATTTGTGAAAAGAGAGGAGAGTGTTTCAATGCTCTACCTCTTAGCCAATGCCTTTATTTATAGTCTTTACAATGCCCTTAGGACTACAACTTGATGAAATAAAAGACATAAAAAGAACACATATTTACACCTCTATGCCATCTTTAAGTGAAGTATCATATTTCACACATATGCAACTCCTTTGACGTGTGAGTTTCTTGACTTGAGCTTGTGGGCTTGAGCCCATCTTCCAAAAGTAGCTTCTCTAGAACAAGATTGGCCAGATTAAGATTTGGCCCTCTATCTCATCAAGCCCCAACTGTAGTTAGTGCATCAGCCTTCTCAAAGCATGCATAACAAGAAGTATACAACTAGGGAGCTTGAAGACAAATTCTAATAATGGTTTCCTAACACTTTAACTATGAGGACAAGGTTGATCTTTCAGGAATGGTGGAATTATAAAACCCAATTTTAGATAAAAACACATGTTGACCATCCTAGGGGAGGGGTAAAAATTGTAATATGGGGGCATTTTTTTTTTAAAATGTCCAGTGGACACCAACTTAAGGTTAAAAATGGTAATTAATTTTATCTTGTATAAAATCTAGGGGCCACCACTTGAGGGGCACTCTTACAATTTATTTGGAAATTAAAAAGAGTTTTAGATAAAGTAGATAGTCTAAGAAGTTAGGATATGGTGAAAAGACTATTAAGAGTCCTAGATAGAGTTTAGATCCTAGTTTTAGAAAGAGTCCTAGTGCAAATTAGTCTTATCTTTTGAGTCATAGTAGGACTTTATCTTATCCTTTGGATATAAAAGCTAATTATAAAGTACAGAGCTGAGTTAAGGGTGAAACCAACCTAAAGCCTAAGAATATATTTTATTTTTATTTCTTATTTCTCTCTCTGTGTCTTTCTCTCTTCCACCAACTAATGCCCTCACACTTCTTCTCTATTTTTTCTCCTCCTTTCTTCTCTTTTTTCCTACTCTCTCTCTCTCTCTCTCTCCCTCTCTTTCTTCTCTTTTTTCCTACCCTTTCTCTCTCTCTCTCCTTCTCTCTCTCTCTCTCTCTCTCTCTCTCTCTCTCTCTCTCTCTCTCTCTCTCTCTCTCTCTCTCTCTCTCTCTCTCTCTCTCTCTCTCTCTCTCTCTCTCTTATTGTAACAACTATTTTTCTAATAGAATGTGTCTTATTGATTGATGGTATGACCGAACAATATCTTCCCATTGCGCCTAACAGTTTAAGTTTATCGATCATTGCCAAGGTATGATTAATCCATTAGAATCTTCTTTGGCAATGTATTGCAAGTATGATTGATTAATGAAATTCTTTTGATCGATCATTCAATGTTAAATTCACTTGCTTTGACATTGTTGATGAATCATTCCAAGTAGAAAGACCAACCATGCTTTATAGTACAATTTGGCATGATCTAGATGATCGATTGATCGACTTAGGTTGATCGATCATTCCAGTGTTAGTTCAACTAAATTGACTTTGATAGCATGAGAATGAATGATCGTAAGTGCTTCTAACATGTTTGAAAAGTGTATATGATAATCTTAAAATATGTTTGGATGCAATGTATGTTCTAAATCTCCAAGTTGGTAGTGTACCTCAAATTGAAGGAGTTGAACAACTCTCTTTTACATAGACCGAGTTTTGACATATCTCACTAAATCCTAAAATCTAGACCTCACTTTGTCTTCATCTTCCAAGGGTGCTTCTTCAAGATTGACCTTCCAAGATGCTTGAGGTCTTTGAGAAGCATGATTCATTTTGAAGCTTTTGACCTTGAAATGCATGTCTCCTTAAAAAAAATCTGAAATACTTAATTTAAAAGTGTAAGCTCTATTGAATTTTTTTATAGTCAAAGTCAAGAAAGGAATCACCATACGATCAACAATCTCCCCCTTTTTTATGATTACAAAACCTAACTTTAAAAATTTTAAAATAGACAACCCCTAAGGTTGAAGCTAAGTCAAATGTGCAATTTTAGAAATGGCTCCCCTTTATTCTCTGCAGATCTCATTTTAATCATTTAGTTTTCAATTTTTGACATCAAATGTGCCTAATGGTTCTTAGTCTATCTTTTTTTCTCTCCCCCTTTTTGTCATACTCTAAAAGATATGTAAGAAGACATGTGAGTATTAAAAAAGTTGGCTGAAAGACCATTTCATATATATTTTCAAGATTTACAAAAAAGTGTAGTAGTTACAAATGCTGAAATGTAAATACAAGAAAGTATCGGCATATTTAAGTACAAATGGAGTAAAAAAGGTGGTGTCCTAAGGACTACTAATGTGCACGCATCTTAAAAGATGGAGTATAGTGACTGATAATCACTTGTAGCATGCTCTTGAGTCTAAATAGACATGCTTGAATCTCATTCTGACCAGTTTTCAATTCATCTTGAGTCGCTAGGATGGTGCCCTACAATGCGCAATGTCATCACAGCGTCGTCTAAGCCAGTGAGTTGGTCTTTGGATGATGAGGCTTTTTCAATGGTTCTCCTCCTCTCCGTGAACTCATATTGTTCGGCTTGTGGTTCCAAGCTCATATCGTCCCTAAAGCCAGCAATCTATGGTGGCTTCTTATGGATCGAGCCTTTTTGCAACGACATACCTCACCACTTGGTGAAGCTGAATTTCCCAAGCTTGGTCTCACCATTGGACTTCTTCTTCATTGTGTCCACACTCTCTTCATCGGCAAGATCCACTCTACACCGTCAGAGGATAGTCTTAATCTCTTGAGAAAAACATAAACCATCTGCTCTCGAGCTGGTGGCTATGTCTATCATCCGACAAGCCATAAAGTACCCAAAATTGAGAGGAACCTTTTGGTTAATTTCCAAAATCCAAAAAATTTCAGCAGTGGTGAGACGAAGATAAATCCCCTTCCCCGAGTTGAGGACACTGGTGACTATCTCCATGATCCCCCTCTAGGCAATCGTGAAGTCCTTGATCTTGAACTCATAAGAACTCCCCGCTGTCTTTCCAAAATCAAGTAGAATTGAGTTTGGAATATTCTATGGGCAATTGCAATGAAGGTTGACCAGCCAATTTTCCTTGACGTACTATGTCATGCCCATGAATGTGGTGCTATGGAGGTTGTTCATCCCCATAGACTGAATCGAGATGGTGGTCTTCTTCACATATGAGGTGAGCTTCAAGTTATTGGGCCCGAGCTCTTCTACTTTAATGTTTGAAAAAAAAACCTTCACAAGTGTTGGAAGATATGGTGGACTGCTATTTTATATGGGAACATCCTACACACCATTTGCAGTAAGTTGGGTGTTTATAATGTTCTCTCACCCCCAAATTATGGGAGAGTATTGGAAGATGGGCCCAAGCCCACAAGACCAAGGAAGGCCCACATAGTGGTGGCATGCTGGTAAGTTTATAATTTATGTCTCTTATTCACTCTTACTAGGGTGAAGGCTATTCTTGTAATATTAGTACTTTTGATATCTATAAATACAACTTAACAGGCAGGGTTTGGATAAGTCCAATACCCTAATCTTCCTCCTCTTTTCTACAAAATTTGTCACTCTTCCTCTTCTCCTCCTAAAACCTTCTCTCCGCATTTCTTCTTCTTCTTCTCACTCAATCTTCTTCTACTTTGATTATACATCATGAATCCTAAATTTCAACATGGTATCAAAGCGAGCAATGATCTGAGATGTAAAAGAAGAACAAGATGGAGAAAATATATGGAGAACAAATGGAGAAAGAAGAAGAAGAAGAAGAAGAAGAATAAAAAGGAAAAAATTTGTAATTTTTTTCTTATGACTTATTTCTCAGATTTCTATATTTCATTGGATGTTTCACTCTTTTCTGAATTTTTCATATATAAAGTTATATATCGTTGGAAATATATTTGAGTCTACTTTAAAATTAAAAAATAATCATTAAAATCAGATTTTTCTAGAAAGAGAAATCAATATCTGAAGTATCCAAGGTAAAATAGCAACAGTAAGCTTCAAATTTGTAGCCATTTTATGCCATCAAGAACGAGACTTGATATGAAATATTATATATCAAAAGAAATATCTGAAGTCTATTTTCTTACATATTCAACCACTTCTCATTCTAAGTTTTTTAGATGGAGATATCAATCTTGTAAGAGTCAATTGTCATGCTGGCCAAAGAAGAAATACTTAGTTCGGCCAGATTACAAGTTCAAAAACTATTAGATTACTTAACTCAAAATAAGTATATTTTATGAAGAGAAGTTATACTTGTTGAAAGTTATTTAAGTCAAGTTATAGAAGGAGAAAATTTTATGTCAATTTGATCTATATTTAAGGAGATATTTGCATAGGAAGAATCTAAGGTCATGCAGGTATATTGTTGCATGTGAAGATCTGGATATAAACCGATTTTTTTGCCTACTTTTTGAGTTGTTGTTATTGATCAACAATATCAGGCAAGTATCTCATGATCTACCCTTTTAAAGTTTCTTTTTTTAACTAACAATAACGGGAAATAATCTTTAGAAATCCATCTTATTTTTAGAAACTTTCCTTGATTTATTTGTCAAAGATTACCTTAAAAATTTCAAGAAAAAAAAGGGCAAGGAAAGGTGTCTTCTTTGATTGTTCAGTAGACACCTATTGGAGGAAACTACCTTATTTAGAAGATTTTTCCAGCCACGAATTTTGTGAGATTTTGTTGGTATTTTGAAAGATTAAAAAGAATTTGATTTGGTATCCTTGCCTAAAAAATTAAGGCAAAAAAATATTTAAATATTTGGCTTGGCTTGAGTTACTTGGTTTACAATATTTGAGATATCGAAGTTGTTGATACTCGCCTTCTTTTACTTGATCATACAAGGGGTGGATTAGTACTTGATCTTGCTGTTGGAAGATGGGCCCAAGCCCACACGACCAAGGAAGGCCCACACATCCAAGTATGTTAGAAGATGGGTTCAAACCCATAAGACCAAGGAGGGCCCACACATCCGAGATATGTGGAAGATGTGCTCAAGGCCCAAAGACCAAGGAGAAGACCTACCAGTCCATACAATGATGGCAAGATGATAAATAAAGAGTCATCTCATAAATA
Organism: Aristolochia californica; assembly: GCF_029961685.1. Lineage (NCBI taxonomy): Eukaryota > Viridiplantae > Streptophyta > Magnoliopsida > Piperales > Aristolochiaceae > Aristolochia > Aristolochia californica. Next base: position 37,368,757 of record NW_027182214.1, read on the forward strand.
TGGCATTGATGTAATTGTTTAAGTTCTAGGGGTATTATTATAATATTATAGTTTTATCAATCTATAAATTGAGTTTTAGGGGGAGGATTGGGACATTAGCTCATAACCTCTTTTTCCTCATGTTTTCACCCAATGAGTCTCTCCCTTCTTTTTTCTCCTTAAACTAAATCCACGAAGTCCTGATAATACCTTGGTGATTTTCAGGACTCGAAACTATGACATTCAGGATTCTAGAAACCCAATTTTTTGTCTTTGTCATATTGATGGTTCCTTTTTCATAGTTGTTAGAAACTTTAGAGTATCCAATTACTTGTTTAGAGTTAGACATTCTTCTACTGGGAAACAACATTTTGTTTCAGTTTTATTTCTTTTGTTTGAATTTCAGCATTCCAATTTGATACAGAGATTGCTAAAGTACTTTGCACTCGAATTCTCGAGAAATTTGTTGTAGCCAAGGCTTCATCAGAATAATCGTTGGCGATGCCACCCTCAACAATTGTAGCTGCTCCACCTCCCACTGCTTGGTGTTCATGCGCTTGCAAAGGAAACGATGGTACTTCATTTTGTGCCAGACAATGCCACCAGAAAGGCAGATATCGTCATAGCAGACCACCACAACTCTCTGGCCATTGAGAAGCTCTTTGGCCAGGGTCAAAGCTAGACCAGAGAACAGAGAGCAATTGTGTCCCTCAACTTTATGAGAGCAGTTGCTTCCCTCAGCAAAGCACAAACCAAGAAGATGGAACGCTTCCTTCCAAATCCGGAAAGACTAGGGTACTAAGGTTAGATCAAGTTGGCCTATTACTATCAAGCATGCTACTCTGGTGGGTCCTGATAAGTTAATGGTACTGATAACCATGAAGAAGACGAACCTTGCACTACTGAACGACACTAGTGCCCACCATTTGTGCCACTATAGAATAGAGAAGAGTTGCAAAAGAAAAGGTCTTATCGCAGAAACCAAACACGATGGCTTTTGGAAAGATCTCCTGCTGTTGTGAAAAAATTTCTCTTCGCAGCCACTCCGAAATTGTCTCTGCCATCATTCTGAAACTGTTTGCTGGATTATTTCTTCCCCAAAAAACTTTGCAAGAGATCTTCACACTGCTATCTTCCAGCCAACATCCAGTTTATCTAACAACTGCATCTCGCAGATCGATATGTGTTATGTCATTCCAAATTAATCTCTAGAAGATATTATGCTCATTTCTCATTCATTTTCTCTGGCTGTATTGATCAGCCTGAATTATAGAAACACAACAAGGAAACACAAAGAAAATCTGAGTATTCACTAAGCTACAGGCGAAAGATCAGTCCGAGATCAATTACTAGCTCTAAGTTTGTACATGATCCTAATTTGGCATTCTGTTGGAACCGAGTCGTCGGTTCTTTGCTTCGTCTGGTATGTTGTTTTTTTTGTTTCATCTTATTCCAGAAATCTAGAGTTGATAGTTGGTTGTAATGCTGGATTGATTCTTTTGGAAAGTTTTCTTTGGATGAATCACCACCAAGCTTCCCGAGCGCCAGCTTGGTTGCCATTTCTGGACGACAAATCATGGAAACCAGCGCTCTTCGGGGAAGAAGATATACTGTAGCTTATTTTAATTTTCCTAAGTTAGGAAACTTTAATCTACGTTGGTTCTGCTGAGTTTCGCGCTAACCCTGCCGACCGATCCACAGTAATGACGAGCCGAGTGACTCAGACCGAGCTGCACCAGTCTGCCGAGTTAACTTGGGCCAACTCAGGGAGTCAACCTGACTTGGCCCAACTCACTTGCTTTCTGCCTCGGTTATATGGGTCTGGGTCCCAAGGTCTATATCTATTTCTTCTTTAAATCGGTTTTATTGGTATATCTGACTCGGCTCGTCTCGGTCCCTTTTTCTCCAGTTGGATTATTATTTTGAAGTATTGGCAACTTATTCCTTGATCAACATATTATTTGGTGCAACTTCCTTATTTAGTGATGAACTATCTATAGATTATTTAATGGGTCATTCTTAAGGATTATTTGATACGTATTATTTAGGCCCATTTCATTTGTTTGTATTGTGTCTATTGGGCTTAGACATTATTATTGGAGGACTTCTCAGTTGCTAATTGTTGTCAGCATTGGTTATTATGATGAAGAAGAAATCACATTGTGGCCCTAGAATATTATCTTTCAGGTGATTACCAGTTACCCTCCTTAATTGGTATTTATTACTCCTACCATTTGAGAGTCGATGCCCTACAGAGGGTGTTACGGTTCCGGATCTGACACAAGGATTCTTTGGAAGGATCTGGGGTCTGCCACAGGTTACGGGTCTTCCAGACATTACCGTAGGGGTAATAGGAAGACATGGGGAAGACGAAAACGAAAATCAAGCCCAAGGGAAACTTGATAACCCTAAAGCTTGTTGAGGAGAGCTCTAAGCCTCTTTACGCTAGATTTAACCTAATTCTTAATACTTCAATGTTTTTTTTCTCTCATTACTCTTACCCCTTAAATAGAGTTCACCCTGTTAGGGTTTAATAAAATATTACAGAAATATCCCTATGAATAAAATATTCCAAAAATATCCCTATTAATAAATAATTCCAAAAATACCCCTATGACCTAAAACTGAAATAAAATAAATTAAATTAAATAAAACAACTAAAATAATAATGTTATTGCGTGCATAACATTACACCCCCCTTGGAAGACGATCTTGTCCTCAAGCTCGGAAGTAGTGTCGGTATGCCGACTCGCCACCAGTGCCGAAGTAGCATCCGTGATAGCTATGACCCCCTTCAAGACGCAATTTTTTTTTGGCCCGGTCCGAGTTAACCTGGGTTGACTCGGTTCAGGAACACGGTCCGGCGTGTGACTCAGCGGACCGGGCCGATTAAATTTTCCTAAGTTAGGAAAATTTAATCGGGAGTCGTCGTCTTCCTTCGGCGGCTCCCGAACTCTGTGGCCGGCAGTTCCATTCCTCACGGCACCGACGAAGTCCGGCGATTGGCTTCTTCTTCCTCTCTCCCGGCACCGACGGAATCGCATGATTTTCGGGTGGCAAATCGCAGCCCGTTGGGGCTTCGCCACCTGGATAGTTTCCGAGACAGAGGGGTCTCGGAAACTTGTGAATCGTCGTTCCTCAGCCTCCCGCAATCGAGATCCCTTGCGGAAAAGTTGCTTACGGCGCCGACGAACTATCCTCATTCGCCGGTGGCGACGAGAAGCCCATTGGGGCTTCGCCGCTGGGAGCATTGCCGAGACAGAGAACCTCTGTTTCTCAGCCCCACGGAATAGAGCCCAGAGGAAATTCCGTCGGAAATTTCGCCTACGGCGCCGACGGAATTTTCTATTCCCCTCCGATTTCATATTTTCGGTCATCCCAAAATCCTCCGGTGCCAATGATTTCGGGATTTCCTCTGTTAGGAAATCCCCTCCCCGCTGCAGCTTCGGTGTGGAGATACGCACGGCGTCCATTGGGAAAGGGTGAGCCTTTGCCGTTTTTGAAATTCCGGTGTATCCGCCATCAGATTTTGGATTTTTTGGAGAGCTTTCTCGAGACAGTCTTCTGTTCGTCCGAGAGAGCTTCTGTGTATTCTGTGCGGCTGTCGTGCTCGGCGAATTCAGGTCGTGTGACCTGTTTTGCGGCAGCGCGTGGCTCCCTTGTCCAGCATTCCATGAAAATTTCATATAATGCTCGTGCTTCTCCAAATTCTTTGTAAAGTTTGTCCGCAGAATTGTATACCTTCTCCATGCGAGCTTGTGTTCCATAATTCATTGTGTTCCCGCACGGTTACGGGTCTTCCAAGCATTACCATAGGGGTAGTAGGAAGACATGGGAAAGACGAAAACGAAGATCAAGCCAAAGGGAAGCTTGATACCCTAGAGCTCGTAGAGGAGAACTCTAAGCCTCTTTACGCTAGATTTAACCTAATTCTTAATACTTCAATGTTTTTTTTTTCTCATTACTCTTACCCCTTAAATAGGGTTCACCCTGTTAGGGTTTAATAAAATATTACAGAAATATCCCTATAAATAAAATATTCCAAAAATATCCCTATTAATAAATAATTCCAAAAATACCCCTATGGCCTAAAACTGAAATAAAATAAAGTAAATTAAATAAAACAACTAAAATAATAATGTTATTGCGTGCATAACAGAGGGACATAGTGTTGGCGAAGTTTTATTACACTTCTGAGTAATGCCTATAGACACACTACGTATAGAAGATAGGAGTGTGCCCAACATCTAACATGAGTTATTTGACTAGGGTATATCTTACGACTAGGAGTGATTTTACTCTCACTTATATTATGCCAGTTGGGCCTCTTGGAAGAGACCACCAGCTCGAAGGGGAGTGTTAGAAGATATGGTGGACAACCATTTTAAATGAGAAGATCCTATACACCATTTTCAGCAAGCTGGGCATTCATGATGTTCTCTCACCCCCAACTTGAGGGGAGTGTTGGAAGATGGGTCCAAACCCACACGACCAAGGAAGGCCCACACATCCAAGTGTGTTAGAAGATGGGCTCAAGCCCATAAGACCAAGGAAGGTCCACACATCTAAGAGATGTGGAAGATGGGCTCAAGGCTCACAAACCAAGGAGAAGGCCCACATGCCCATACAGTGATGCCAGGATAGTAAATAATGAGTCATCTCATAGAGATGGTATTGATAAAATTAGTTGAAGTTTTAGGGGTATTATTATAATATTATAGTTTTATCAATCTATAAATTGAGCTTCAGGGGGAGGGTTAGGACATAAGTCCATAATCTCTTTTTCCTCCTGTTTTCTTCTAATAGGTCTCTCCCTTCTTTTTTCTCAATAAACTAAATCCATGGAGTTCTGAAAAGCAACACATGCAAAATATTTTATCAATAGAAGGAGAATTATGAAGGATGAGCACATTGGAGACTATTTGATTTATTTATTATCAACAACACTTGGTTTAAATTATTATTGGCAATCTATTACTCGGCTTGACTAACTCATTCACTATCAAAGCTATTATCTGCTATCTGTTACCGACTTGATTATTACACTGGATTATTACCTTGGATTATCCTCAGCCTATTACTTGATGCATACCTTTCTTATTCAAGGATGGACTTACTACATATTATCCTATGTGTCCATATCACTCTTAAGGGTTTTTACTACCTACTGGTCATTCGTTGCTATATAACTACCTATTTGGTACGAGTAAAAGTGCTTGCACCAATTCGGCATTTCTTCACAAAATTCATTCTTTTTACTGGGGTTTTCTTTTTTGCTATCACCTTTGTGTGAACCATGGTGAAATTTTAGTTTTGGAGAGATAGAAGAAAATAGAGCGTTTATCCTCAGATTTGGGCGAGGAATGCCTAAAAAATATAGGAGAAATAATTTTGGAGGCACTGGAGCTCTGAGATTTGGTAGGAAATGGGTTTGGAAATGATTTGGAGAAAGTGATTAGGGTAAAATCCATTTAAAACTCTTCAACTTCTCATTTTTTTCCTTGAATGATCGAGCATTCTATGTTGACTAATTGATCAATCGCTTAGGTTGATTGATCAATCCCCTATGCATAGTGACATGAATGTGATCATTTGATTTACACCTCACTCTTATGGCACTACTAAGGTGAGATGTATTCTTTAAGCTCATGTTTTCTGCCTAAGTAGATCAAGGTGGGTTTCTCATAACTAGTCTCCATGCAGCTTTGAGAACCGATCAAATTCTAATGGCTTTGTGAAAATTTTCGCTCATTGATTTTCAGTAGGAACAAACTCAATTCTACTTACTTTGGTTTCAACCAGCTCTTTGATGAAATGATGCCTTATTTCTATATGTTTTGATTGAGAGTGGTGAACCGGGTTCTTTGTTGGAAGATAAGCTTAAGCCCACATGACCAAGGAAGGCCCACAAGATGGGCCCAAGCCTAGAAGAAGTAGGACCCACAATGATTACCTTGAGATGACATCCTTATCATATCAGTTGGTAGATCAAGAAGGACTCATAAAAGTATCTTATCTTATAGTCACGTCAAAGAAGAGTTTTAGTTTGAGTTATGTTTATTTTTTATCTATATTGAGTTGTTTAATTATGTTATGACTTATCTTTAAGTGTTAGAGTTTGGGTGTAATTGGGACAAGAGTAGTTTTATTGTAATTGAACTCTACTACCTTCCTCTATTATAAATAGAGGTTCATGTACTCTGATTACAACAAGTTATTGATGTCAATAAAGTATTTCAATTTTCCATAAATTCAACATGGTATCAGAGCAGGTTCTGTGAGTTAACTTGGTCAACTCATGGAGGTAATGTGATCCTTTTCTCTAAACCCTAAACCCTAAGTCTAGGTTCGTAGTTTTTTTTTCTGTCCCTATAACCGTAGTTTTCTTTACATTTTTACATCTATACAGAGTTGTTCATATTTCAATTTATATATTGACGGAATAGATGGGAAGGATGTTGGAAGATAAGCTCAAGCCCACACGACCAAGGAAGGCCCACACATCTAAGATTATTATAAGATGGGCCACATGACCAAGGAAGGCCCACAAAATGGTCCCAAACCCATAAGAAGTAGGGCTCACAATGATTACCATGAGTTGGAATCCTTATCACATCAGTTGGAAGATCAAGAAGGACTCACAAAAGTATTTTATCTTATGGTTACATCAAAGAAGAGTTTTAGTTTGATTTATGTTTGTCTTTTATCTATATTGAGTTGTTTAATTATGTTAGGACTTATCTTTAAGTGTTAGAGTTTGGGTCTAATTGCGACAAAGGTAGTTTTATTATAATTGGACTCTACTATCTTCTTCTATTATAAATTGAGGTTCATATACTCTGATTACAACAAGTTATTGATGTCAATGAAGTATTTTACTTTTCCATAAATTCAACCCTTACTTAGACTTATGACACTCATATTGTTACAATGGACTGGGATTTCTTTTCTCTCTATGTCCTAATCATCTAGTTGTTGTTTCTTCCAAAGAAACTGAGGACTAACAACTTCCACAATAATATATTCAGCTTCAGTGGTGTATAGTGTAGTTGAGTGTTGTTTCTTGTAAAACCAAGAGACAATAATTTTTCCAAAATAATTGACAACTACTACTTGTGCTCTTTCAGTCAATTTTAAAACTGGTAAAATCAACATCGAAGTAACCTACAAGATCAATGATTGATGAGTTTGAGTACCAAAGACCAAAGTTTGGTGTTCCAAGTAGATAAGAGAAAATTCTTTTCACTACCACTCTGTAAGATTTTCAAGGATCAGACTGAAATCTAGCACATAGGCATACCATTAACATTATAACCACTCTACTAGCAGAAATGTAAAGTAAAGATCCTATCATGCTTCTATAGAGTTTTTTTTTTATCTATGAGAGTCAAGTTTCAAGGACAAACTCATGGGTGTGCTAATTGACTTAAGATTTTCAATGTTGAATCTCTTAAGAAATTCCTTTGTGTATTTGGACTAATTTATGAATGTACCATTTTCAGTTTGCATTACTTGAAATCCAAGGACGAATGTGAGTTCACCCATTAAACTCATTTCAAACTCATTCTTCATTACAGTAGCAAATTCTTGACATTGGGAGGGGTTTGTACAACCAAATATGATATCATCAACCTAAATTCTAATGATAATCAAGCTTTGATCATGGATATTTTTAAATAGAGTTTTATTCACACTACCTCTCTTATAACTATTATTCTCTTAGAATTTGCATTATCTTTAATACCATGCTCTAGGAGCTTGCTTTAAACCATATAAATCTTTATGTACATTTTATAAATGGTCAAGCTTGGTCAAATATTTAAAACATTTGATTTGTTCAACATAAACTTCTTCTTGAATGTACCCATTTAGGAAAGCACTCTTTACATCCATTTAGTATAATTTGAACTTCATGTGATGAGCATTGGCTAAAATGACTCGAATTGACCCTAGTATTTCCATGGGTGCATAGATTCCTTCAAAATCAATACCTTCTTCTTGGTTATATCCTTTGACAACTAACCTAGCTTTGTTCCTAAAAACCCATTTTTTTCTGATGACTTGTTGATTTTGGGGTATAGGTGCTAGAGTTCAAACTTTGCTTCTTTAAAATTGATTTAATCTTCTTGCATTGCCATGATCCAAAATTCATTTTTTTTTTTCTGCTTTAGCAAAGTTTTTGGGTTCTATTTGTCAAACAAAGGCACAATTTGCTATAGTTTCATGAGTAACTCTTCTAGTTGAAATTTTGCTTGGAGGGTCACCAATTATTTCTTTTAAGGGACAATAAGCCATAAACCTATAGTTCTTTGGCTCCATAGGTGGCTCTTCTTGGTTATTCGGGTCATTTGGGTTTTCTTCAATATTTTTCTCTTGAGGTTAAGATACCGGGGATGAATTGAAGGGGTTTCCCTATTCATCATCAGATATTATAGTTGGGGTTGGATTTGGTGAATCGGATTCATCAAACTCAACATGTACCAACTCCACGACTCTCATAGATGTCTTGTTATATACCTTAAATATTTTGGTATGAGTTGAATAACCCAAGAAAATTCCTATATCAGCCCTAGAGTCAAACTTCCCTAATTTTTCCTTTGGTTCTTTCAATATGAACACTTTGTATCCAAAGGTTCTAAAGTGGGTAATGTTGCGAAGGGTGCCCATGTACAACTTGTAGAATTTAAAATCTCATGAGAGGAACTTTAGATCAAAGAGGAAGAAGAATAAGAAAAGAGAAGGAAAGGAGAAGAAGAAGGACGTGGAAGGAGAGAGTTTGGATTAAGGGAGAAGAGGTTTGCATCAAGAGGAGAATGAGGGGTTGACGAATTTGTGGAAGAAGATGAGAGAGCTTCAATACTCTACCTCTTAGCCAATGCCTTTATTTATAGTCTTTACAATGCCCTTAGGGCTACAACTTGATGAAACAAAAGACATAAAAAGAACATATATTTATACCCATGTGCCATCTTTAAGAAAAACACCAAATTCCACACATATGCCACTCCTTTGAAGAGAAAAGACATCATAAATACCCAACTTGCCACATATAAAAGATAGGATTTTAGATGTAACGAGTTTAGTGAGAATATCAGCTACTTACCCTTGAGATGAAACATGTTTGAGGGAGATTATTCTTGCTTGAAACTTCTCCCTTCTAAAGTGACAATCCACCTCAATATGTTTTGTTCTTTCATGGAAAACTGGATTCAAAGTAATATGAATGGTTGTTTGATTATCATAATGCCGACCCATGGAACTCTTTTTATAAAAACCTAATTCGATAAGAAGTGTCCTAACCCATAAGAGTTTTCTAACTGTATGGGCCATATCTTTGTATTCTGTTTCGGTGCTAGATCTTGCAACCACATTTTGCTTCTTACTTTTCCATGTAACCAAGTTTTCTCCAACCAGAGTACAATATCCTGATGTAGATTTTCTATCATCAGGTGATCCAGCCCAATCTACATCTAAGAAGCCTTCTATGTTGAAGTGCCCATGTTTTTTATATAGCAATCCTCTTCTTGGAGCTTCTTTTAGGTATCATAATATTCTCTTTAAGGCCTGCCAGTGGGTAATCTATGGTTTGTGCATGAATTGACTCACCACACTTATAGCATATGATATGTCCGGCCTAGTTACCGTGAGATAGATCAGTTTTCCCACGAGTCTTCGATATTTGCCAATATCAATATTTTCTCCATTTGTGGCACACAATTTTACATTTGTATCCATAGGTGTGTCAACTGGTCGACAACCCTTCATTCCGGTTTCTTCAAGGAGATCCAAGACATATTTCCTCTGAGACAAGATTATCCCATGCTTAGATTGAAGAACTTCTATGCCCAAAAAGTATTTAAGCATACCTAGATATTTAATCTTGAATACCTAACATATCATCTTTTTCACTTCTTGCATGCTCTGAGCATCATCGCCAGTTAAGATAATATCATCAACATACACAACAAATAATTATTTTCCTTTGACAGTCTCTTTATAATATACTCAATGATTAACCGAGCACCAATGGAATCCAAAACGTAGAAGTGTTTGACTAAATTTATCAAACCAAGCCCGAGGAGACTGCTTAAGCCAATATAAAGATTTTTTTAACTTGCATACCGACTCCCCCTCAACCACATAACCAGGTGGTTGAACCATATAAATTTCCTCACTTATATCACCATTTAAAAAAATATTTTTAACATCCAATTGATATACATGCCAAGATGAGTTAGCAGCAATAGATAAGATGATGCGTACCGCATTCAATTTTGCAATAGGAGAGAAGGTCTTCTCATAATCAATCCCATAGCACTGAGTATAACCTTTAGCAAATAGTCGAGCTTTAAGATGAGCAACCGATCCATCTAGATTATTTTTTACCGAAAAAACCCATCTACAACCAACCGGACTTTTACCTTTCGGGAGTGATTTTAAGAACCAGGTTTGATTTTTGTATAAGGCGTGCATTTCTTCATCCATAGCGGCCTTCCAACCTGGATGCTTCAGAGCCTCTTGATATGACTATGGAATGGAAGTAGAAGAAAGAGAGGCAAGGAACTGAAAACACTTGGAAGACAAGCGATGGTGAGACATAAAATTTTAGATAGGATGCGAAGTAGTACAAGAACGACGTTCCTTTCTTAAAGCAATAGGCCTAGTATCAAATTCAGGCCCAAACATAGGAGGAGAAGGACTTACCTCTGGTTGATCCGACAACTCCATAGGTGAAGGTATGACATGTATGTCAGGAATTGGGTTAATTTCAACATTGAAGGGCACAAGCGCACATGGAGTGGTAGATGGAAATTTCTATTTGTTATGGTCCTGGGTTAAGTACCTATGCCTTCCGGTCCTAACAGGCCGGTTTTTTTTGGTAGTATTGGCTAGGTGCTTAACATTTGGTATCAGAGCAGGCACTACGTTCCGCATTCGAGTCCCCGTGCGGGCAGGAGGACAGTACGCCCCTGGCGTAGGGCTGGAAGGGGATTATGGGATTCTGACCCGGCTCTCGTTGTTGTGTTAAGGCCGCCGTGGTTGTCGGCTCGGGCGGGCAGGGTGTGATGTTATGGTCCTGGGTTAAGTACCTATACCTTCCGCTCCTAACAGGCCAGTCTTTTGGGTAGTATTGGCTAGGTGCTTAACACCATCCCGGAGGAGCATCGTGGGAGGAGTAGAAGGAGGTGTCCTCAAAGAAGGTCACATCCTGAGAGATAAGCATCCTCCGAAGGGTAGGATTGTAACAGACATAACCTTTCTGGGTGTGAGAGTACCCCAAAAAAATACACCTCATAGACCGAGGATCAAGTTTATTTTGTTGTGGAGAAGTAACATGAACAAAACATGTACATCCAAACACTTTAAGAGGGAGAGAAAAAGGATCTTCACCATGAAATAACACAGAGTAAGGAGTTTTATTTTGAAGAAGTGATGAAGGTAAACTACTAATAAGAAAGCATGATGTAAGTATAGCATGATGCCAATAAAAATAGGGTACCTTCACGGAGTAGAGGAGACCCCAAGCAACTTCAAGAAGATAATGATTCTTCCTTTCAACAACACCATTTTGTTGAGGGCTATAGGCACATGATGTTTGATGGATAAGCCCATTACCCTCACAAAATGATTTGAATTCATTAGACATGTATTCCTTAGCATTATCAGACCAAAGGATTTGAATTTTCTTCCCAAATTTTGTCAATACCATAGCATGAAAATTTTCAAACAAAGGAAGAATTTATGAACGCTCTTTAAATAAATATAACCAAGTCACTCGGTTAAAATCTTCAACAAAAATGACAAAATATTTAACTTGGGAAATATTTGAGACACTTAAAGGTCCCCATACATGAGAATGTATTAACTCCAAAGGAGTAGTACTTGTACTTGTAATACAAGGAGAATATGTACTCCTAATATGTTTACTTAATTGACAAACCTCACAATTGAAATTAGAAAGTTCTTTTAAAGACAGAAGGAAAGAACGAAGTGAAGGGGTAGATGGATGACCAAGCCGGTTGTGCCAAAGTTGGGCCTTGGATGTAGTGGATGATAAGGAAACTAATGGTGGAAGAATGATGTAGTACAAGCCCCCCTTTTCATGGCCGTCACCAATCACCTGCTTCGTAGTGAGATCCTGAAATACACAATAAGACGGTGAGAAGGTGACAGAGCAATTTAATTGTTTGGTTAACTAACTAACATAGAGCAAATTTAAAGGAAATTGAGGGTCAAACAAAACATCTTGAAGAGGAATAGACGAGGTAAGAGAAGAGGAACCTTTTTCCAAGGACCTTGGTTTGGGTACCATTAGCAATAGTAATGAATTTAAGAGGAAGACAAGGAGATAATGACTGAAACAAGTGGTTGTTACTTGATAGATGTTCGGAGGCCCCAGAGTCGATGATCCAAGAGGAAGAGGATGAAGAGGAAGAAAGCATACCTAAGGCAATAGTAGTAACAGCAGTAGATAATGGGGAAATGGAAGATTCCATTAAGGACTTCATTTTCTAAAATGCAACATAGTTTTTAGCAGTAAGAGTCACATTTCCGGAGTAAGAGTCAGCCTTTTCTTCAAGTTTCTCAACACTAACAAAGAATGCGTTAGCCATGGCCCAATCAAACTTGCCATGAAGTTTCCAGCATGTTGCCACAAGGTGGTTCTGACCACCACAATAAGTGCAAAGTCGAGACTCAATACGAGAATTATTTGGACCCATTCAACCACCTCTATTTTTTGCCCCCTTCAAAGTTCTACCCCCTCTCATATTTCTGCCCCCTCCTCGTTATGATGAAGATGTACCCCGATTTTCAGAGAACATCGTTGATGGAGCATCAATAGGAGAAGGAGGGGATGGATCAGGTATCCGTAGTAATGTAGTACTAATGCCATCGAAGGATGGAAGAGCGGAGGAACTTAGAAGCTGAGTTTTAGCAACCTCAAGGTAAGGCTTAATATTCAACAAGCAAATAGCTGCTGCCAAGGCTTCTCATTGTCGTTCTTGAACAACAATGTCAATGGAGTATGGCTGAGCTATTTTTCATTCTTGGAGAAGGCCCCAAAAATGGGCCAAAAATTTGTGAATATTATCTCCATCTTTAGTATGCAGCATACTTTGAAAGGCATCATATACCCTTTGTAATGAGGTAGTACTCGAGTCAAGCTTAGCACAAGTGTCGCACATGTCCTTGGTTGTTTCCAAGTGTACCACATTGTTAGCCACATGCTTTTCTATGCTATTGATGAGCCAACTTATAACCATGTTATCATTTTAAACCCATTTGTGGTAGGCTTCATCTTCTTCATCAATCGGAGGAGGGGATTTAATAATGTGGCTTAAAATGTCACGAGTAATGAGAACCCTCCGTACCGATTGTGACCATCTAAGGTAATTGGAGAGACCACTGAGTGGAATCATAGTAATACGGAGTATATCACTCTTATTACTGTTGTGTCCACTCTCCATGATGAGGCAAGTCAAATGTGGAGGTCAAGGAAAGGGGCCTTCTTCAAATAACAATTACTCAATGTAATTTGAAGAACCCGTAGACCAAATCCGTCACCAAAAAAAATTCCCTTCACGAGAGCAAGCACCAAATTATCAACAAATTAGTGCCTTTAGTAAGTGAGAATAAGATCCAGTCATCACTTAATTCCTCTTATATTCTTAAAAACAAAGAGGAGAAGGTAGATGCAACCGATTAGGCCTTAATCCAAACTCCAACGCAAAAAGAGAGAGAGAACAAATATTTAGAGATAACTTAAAAAGCAAATCAAGACACTTGGAAGAAAATTTATCTCCAATTTATCTTCAGCTCATGGGAATACATCAACGTAAAAAAAATTCAGTTGTTGAAGTTCAAGAGAAACAACAAAGGGTAAGTGAATGTTGGAATTTCATCAAACGTATAATGGGCATCCAACAACATAACACAAACCCATGAGCACCATTAAGTAGGAGAAGTTACAACAACCTGTGCTGGAATTCTACCTCAAATGAGATTGATCCAAGTTACATAAAGGTAACTGAATCTGAACCATTAATCTTAATAAGACACAAACAATAAATGATCTTGATTATGCTTGTAATTGATTTACAAGAAGATCAAGATTATAACATCATTTTAGTCATAAAAATAAATCTTCATGACATATAAAGATTTATCTTGACTTGATGTGATTCAAAGTTCAAGAAGTAGAAAAATGGTAAAGAGGAGTATGTAAATAAGGAAAGCGAAAAAAAATGTAAATAAGAAGAGAATTAACTTATCTCTTCATGGTTGAACTACTTCTTTACAAACTTCTTGAACACATTTCATAATAACTTCACCAAGTGGGGTCCTAAACTCCTTGCTCTGTGTTGTGGACTCAATAGCACACCGAGTCACACAAGGAAGAAGAGAACAACAACTCACTCAATAGGATTTAATTCTTATATTTCTTTGAGTAGGATTTATTTCTAATATTGTTTTAAGTAGGATTTATTTCTTATATTGTTTTAAGTAGGAGTTATTTCTAATTACTTTTTATGTAAGGGCATTATGGGGAATTATTGTAACCCTAACCCTAAAACTCCCTATTTAAGGGATAGGTATGAATGAAATAGGTAAGCTTTGAGATTTTAGAATAACCTAGTCTAAATAGGTTGGGATCACCTCTTGATCCCGAGTTTAGGGTTTACTCCAAAAATCCAACCTATCATTCACCCTCCATTGCCATCCATCTTCACCCAAATTCATCCACCATCATCCCTATTAAGAAAAGGTGCTTCCTGCCCCTTTTTCGAGCCCAAAGAGGAGGTCTATCCTCCTTCTTGGCAGCAGCAACAAGAGAGGCCCAATTACTCCCTTACCAAGCAGCAAAGTGAGGATTTTTATCCTCAAATCTTGAGCAATTCCTGGTGCAACGTGGGAGCTGATCATAGCATCAAAGAAGAGGTATTAATCAATCCCAAACTCGTATTTCAAGTTATTTAAGAAAGAAGGATTGCATTCTTAGCTAGAGCAGCAACAAAGAGGGCCAAACCCTCTTTGCCGTGACCAAGAAAAGAGACCACCTTGCTCTGGCAAGGTCAGCATTGTTGTGGGGTCTTCTACCTAGCACAACAACTCGGTAGGACCCTCAAGAGAGGATCTTTCCTCCTGGCCAAGCATTGGTTAAGGAGAAATACTCATACACAGACCCTTGACGTGAAGTGAGTAAATTCTGAGTGCTGGATTCACAAATCCCACGCCGTGTTACTCGATCCATGACTCGGGACCGTAACAACTTGGTATCAGAGCAGGGTAACGTGGGGGATAATATCAGCAATGAAGAAATCCAAATCAGGATACAAAAGATAGAAGATAGCCTTGAAACAGCACAACCAGTGTTGGGAAAGGTTTGTGGTTTGGAAGAAGAGATGAGCCGAATCATTAGCATGCTACAGGAGTTGAGGACAGAGAGACATCAAAGTCCAGAGGTGAGAGAGGTTGCTCAACCATATCACAGAACAGGGGAGCAGTGGCCTGGGCGCACTACTGTCCAAGCATCTCAGCATGGAGGCACAATCCCAAGGTACACCAAGTTAGAGTTTCCCTCTTTCAATGGTTCTGTGGATCCCGTAATTTGGTTGCATAGATGTGAAATTTTTTTTTTGAACCAAGGGACTACTGAATGGGATAAGGTGCAACTAGCCTCTTTCCATATGACAAATGAAGCCATGTTATGGGTGACTCAAGTAGAGAAAGAGAGACCGGGAATGACTTGGGGAGAATTTAAAAATCTATGCACAGTTAGATTTGGGCCTCCCGCCAACAGCAACCCCTTGGGAGAGTTAGTCCTATTGAGACAAATGGGTTCGGTGGAACACTATCAAAAACTCTTCCAGGAAAAGTTGGCTCGTGCTGGAGAGAGGGTATTGGTTGACCGGCAGGTCTCCTTATTCACAGCAGGTCTCAATGAGTATTTACGGCTAGAGGTAGAACTCCTTATGCCCACAGATCTAGCTCATGCCATGAATATGGCCCGAGCAATGGAACAACGACAACAGTTGCAGCAACTTAAGCCGGGTTGGTCGAGTGAGAGGAACACTTCCTCCATGTGGCAAGGGCACCACTATAATTCATCTCAGGGAACATTTACAGCAGCACCATCCAAACACACTTCGACTACGACTCGGATAGCCGATCCCCGCCCTGGTAATTCCCTACCGAGCTTTATAAAAAAATTGACGAGTGCGGAGATGGCAGAAAGGCGGTCCAAAAATCTCTGTTATAACTGCGATGAGCAGTATCGGGTCGGACACCAATGTAAACGATTATTTTGGCTCGAGATGGAGGATTCAGAGGATCCAGAGGAACCAGAGGATATTATCGAGGAGGAACCACCAGAGATATCCTTGCATGCTATTACTGGGCAAAAATCGCCTACTACAATGCAAGTCCGAGCTCATGTCATTGACCGAGAACTGGTGGGACTAGTCGACTCGGGGAGTACACACAATTTTCTGAGTTTGACAGCCACACAGCATCTCCAGCTCCAGATACACACTCATCCGACAGCCACCGTCTCAGTGGCCAATGGCGAGAAGGTCCCTAGCTATGGGATTAGTAAGGCAGTAACTTTTTCCATTGGATTTACTTCATTTAATGCGGAATTTTTTGTTATTCCCCTAGCGGGATTTGATATGGTTTTAGGCATTAAATGGTTACAAACATTGGGGCCCATTCTATGGGACTTTTCGGCTTTAACCATGAGCTTTGATTTGGCCGGAAGTCGGGTGCTCTTACAGGGCTGTCAGGTGGACAGGGCCCACCGCATACACACTTTGCAGATACAGGATCAGCCTGACAGTACTAGTGATGGTCTGGTTGAGGAGTTCTATGACCTCTTCCAGGAGCCTTCGGGGTTGCCTCCCATGAGGCACTGTGACCACAGGATCTGTCTGAAACCAGGTTCTGAGGTAGTGGTCGTGCGACCATACCGTTACCCACACCTTCAGAAGGACGAGATAGAGCGTCAGTGCCATGAGATATTGAAACAAGGTCTTATTCGTCCCAGCCGCTCCCCGTTCTCTTCACCCGTCTTACTTGTGAAGAAACATGATGGGACATGGAGGTTCTGCGTGGATTATCGGGAGTTGAACGTGCAGACAGTAAAAGACAAGTTCCCGATTCCGGTAGTGGATAAGCTTCTGGATGAGTTACATGGGTCGTGGTTATTCACTAAACTCGACCTCCATTCGGGATACCATCAGGTCCTGATGCACCCCTCTGATATCGAGAAGACGGCGTTCCGCACGCACCATGGCCACTTTGAGTTCGTCGTCATGCCGTTCGGGTTATCCAATGCACCCTCCACTTTTCAAGCTTTGATGAACGAGGTATTTAGCCCCTATCTTCGAAAATTTGTTCTTGTATTTTTCGATGATATTTTGATATATAACAAGTCGGTTGAGGAGCACTTGGCACACTTGAGGATTGTTTTCGACTTGTTCAGAGCACATCAGCTCTATTTGAAACACTCCAAGTGTTCTTTTGCGGCTTCACACGTGGGATATCTGGGACACATTATCTCACATGAGGGGGTTACGGTGGATCCCGAGAAGATCCGAGCTATTCACGAGTGGCCGCAACCATAGTCGTGTTCTGCATTACGGGGTTTTCTGGGTCTTGCGGGCTACTACCGTAAATTTATTCAGAACTATGGGCCAGTGGCAGCACCATTGACGAGTTTACTCAAGAAAAATTCCTTTATTTGGAATGAGGGGGCCACCACGTCATTTGTGGCACTCAAAGCTGCCCTCGCATCCGCGCCAGTATTACAACTTCCCAACTTCGACGAATTGTTCGTGGTAGAGTGCGACGCTTCGGGCGTGGGCATGGGGGCCGTTTTACAGCAGCTGGGCCATCCTATTGCTTATTTTAGCAGACAGTTGGCAGTCCGCCATCACAAACTGGCAGCCTATGAGCGCGAATTGATTGGGTTGGCCAAAGCGGTCCAACATTGGAGGCCTTATCTCTGGGGCCGGGCTTTTCTCATACGCAAGGATCACTACAGCCTTAAATTCTTACTAGAACAGCGTTTGACAACATCGCCACAACAGCACTGGATCAGTAAGTTGTTGGGGTTTGATTTCTCAGTGGAGTATCATGCGGGGAGATTAAATAAGGCGGCAGATGCCTTGTCACGGTGTTTTGAAGATCAGCAGTCGGTCTATTCTATCAGCCAGCCGAGATTTCTCATTATGGACTTGGTGCGAGAAGCACATGCTACTAACCCTGCACTGTAGGAACTGCATCAGCAGATCTCAGAGGGACAATGAATGTGAAGTGGTCCATCTAGGATTCACTTATTTATTATAAGCATTGAATTTTCCTCCCACCTGAGTCCGAGTTGATTCCAGCTATTCTCTCGGCCTACCACGACAGTACACATGAGGGGATCCAGAAGACCTTGCACAGAATTCGAGCTAATTTTTACTGGCAAGCCATGAAAACCTCTATTGTGACTTATGTTGGTGACTGTCAGGTATGCCAGCGCAACAAAGCTGAGCACTTGAGTCCAGCCGGTCTTCTCCAGCCTCTGGCCCTTCCAACGCAGGTTTGGGCCGACATTTCAATGGATTTTGTGGAAGGCCTACCCCTGTCAGCCGGCAAATCCGTACTTTTCGTAGTGGTTGACCGATTCTCCAAGTACGGGCATTTTATACCGATGGCTCATCCGTATACAGCAACACGGGTTGCTCAGACTTTCCTGGAGCAGATAGTCCTCTTACATGGCATTCCAGAATCCATTGTGAGTGACAGAGATGCAGTTTTCACGAGCACCTTTTGGCGGAAACTGTTTCGCTTGAGTGGGACGAAATTGAAGTTCTCCTCCTCCTATCATCCACTGACAGATGGGCAGACTGAGGTGTTGAACCGCACCATCGAGATGTATCTACGGTGCTTGGTGGGGGATCGTCCGCGGCAATGGGTTCAATGGCTTCCGTGGGCCGAATATTGTTACAACACTTCGTTCCACTCTGCATTGCAATCCACTCCTTTTCGGGTTATATATGGCCGGGATCCACTTCGCCTCCTCTCGTACAACCCAGGGTCCACCCGCGTGGACACGATTGATCAGGCACTCATAGACAGGGATCTACTGCTACAGAATATCACAGAACGGCTACGACGTGCCCAAGCTCAGATGAAGGATGTATACGACAGAGGCCACCGTGAGGTCTCTTTTGAGGTTGGAAAGTATGTGTGGCTACAGCTCCAGCCCTACCGTCAGCAGTCTCTAGCGGGACCTCCACGTCATAAGCTCTCACCCCGATTTTTTGGGCCGTTTCCCATTCTTCGATGCGTGGGACCAGTCGCCTATCAACTCAAATTACCGGACACCGCCAATATTCACGATGTGTTTCATGGCGAGGTTATTCTTAACCCAGCTGCGGTGTTACGTGCACGGCTGACCAATGATCATTGGGAGATTCTCGTTCAGTGGACGGACACTGACCCCGACGCTGCAACATGGGAACGTGTGGACATCTTCAAACAAGTCTACCCAGCTTTTGAACTTGAGGACAAGCTCTTTCTCCATGGGGAGGCAGATGTTGTGGACTCAATAGCACACCGAGTCACACAACGAAGAAGAGAACAACAACTCACTCAATAGGATTTAATTCTTATATTTCTTTGAGTAGGATTTATTTCTAATATTGTTTTAAGTAGGATTTATTGCTTATATTGTTTTAAGTAGGAGTTATTTCTAATTACTTTTTATGTAAGGGCATTATGGGGAATTATTGTAACCCTAACCCTAAAACTCCCTATTTAAGGGATAGGTATGAATGAAATAGGTAAGCTTTGAGATTTTAGAATAACCTAGTCTAAATAGGTTGGGATCACCTCTTGATTCCGAGTTTAGGGTTTACTCCAAAAATCCAACCTATCATTCACCCTCCATTGCCATCCATCTTCACCCAAATTCATCCACCATCATCCCTATTAAGAAAAGGTGCTTCCTGCCCCTTTTCTGAGCCCAAAGAGGAGGTCTATCCTCCTTCTTGGCAGCAGCAACAAGAGAGGTCCAATTCCTCCC
Organism: Aristolochia californica; assembly: GCF_029961685.1. NCBI lineage: Eukaryota > Viridiplantae > Streptophyta > Magnoliopsida > Piperales > Aristolochiaceae > Aristolochia > Aristolochia californica. The sequence goes on from NW_027182214.1 coordinate 37,388,810, forward strand.
TTACCAAGCAGCAAAGTGAGGATTTTTATCCTCAAATCTTGAGCAATTCCTGGTGCAACGTGGGAGCTGATCATAGCATCAAGGAAGAGGTATTAATCTATCCCAAACTCGTGTTTCAAGTTATTTAAGAAAGAAGGATTGCATTCTTAGCTAGAGCAGCAACAAAGAGGGCCAAACCCTCTTTGCCGTGACCAAGAAAAGAGAGCACCTTGCTCTAGCAAGGTCAGCATTGTTGTGGGGTCTTCTACCTAGCACAACAACTCGGTAGGACCCTCAAGAGAGGATCTTTCCTCCTGGCCAAGCATTGGTTAAGGAGAAATACTCATACACAGACCCTTGACGTGAAGTGAGTAAATTCTGAGTGCTGGATTCACAAATACCACGCCGTGTTACTCGATCCATGACTCGGGACCGTAACACTCTGATACCATGTAGAATTTAGGATCTCATGAGAGGAACTTTAGATCAACGAGGAAGAAGAAGAAGAAAAGAAAAGGAAAGGAGAAGAAGAAGGACGTGGAAGGAGAGAGTTTGGATTAAGGGAGAAGAGGTTTGCGTCAAGAGGAGAATGAGGGCTGGACAAATTTGTGGAAGAAGAGGAGAGAGCTTCAATACTCTAATTCTTAGCCAATGCCTTTATTTATAGTCTATACAATGCCCTTAGGGCTACAACTTGATGAAACAAAAGACATAAAAAGAACACATATTTTCACTCTTATGCCATCTTTAATAAAAACACCATATTTCACACATATGCTACTCCTTTGACGTGTGGGTTTCTTGTCTTGAGCTTGTGGGCTTGAGCTCATCTTCCAACACAACTCATAAGGAGTATTGTTGAGAAGGGGCCTTATGCTTACTTGGTTTATGATAGAGCGAGCAACATTTACAACTTTGGCCCAAAACCTATGTGGAATGTTATATGCATGTGGCATACGTCTAGCCATCTCATTTAAAGTTTTATTTCTTCTCTCAAACACACCATTTTGTTGAGAAGTTTGAGGATCAGATAATGTATGGTCTATACCATGATTTGTGTAATATTCCTTGAAGTGTGAATTTTCAAATTCTCCTCAAATTTCTTCTCAAATGAGACTTTGTTTCCTTTATCACGAAATTGACTCATGGTAAGTAAGTCCTGCATCAAACATTCTAGGTAATAGACATTGGATATTCTAGGTCATGCTTCAAACATTCCTTTTATGTTACCTTTGCTATTGTCTCCAAAAGTTACATGACCACCATCTTTAGGTTTGACTTCTAGGAACTTTGTCTTTTCACTTGTCATATGCCTTGAGCAACTACTATCCTACATCACAAGATATTTAACCCTTGTAGATCCATTTTAAGTTAGGTCCCTCTGGGATAAGATTTGAAGAACTAGGTGATTTGAACTTCTAAACTTGTTTGTCCAAGTTCTTGTGGGTTACTACAACCCATTTGAGAGGGGAGGGGGGTTTGCGGGAAGGGAGTGTTGGCCCAAGTGACTTCTCAAGAAGGGGATGCATTGAGAATTAAAAATTAAAATTTAATTAAGGCGTGGAAAAATAAAACATGCAATCATACAATTTCAAACATAAAACATTCACACACCGTAAGGATAGCACACAATTTTTTGTTATTAATGTTCCCCTATTGGTATTCATGACCCAAGAACCCGTGCTTGGGAAATTCCACTATTTTAGCTCTAATAGCTGGAATTTACATCAAAGAGATTGCTATTCTCTTTAAGTTGTGTGTAGCTCAAATACACACTTTTACAACTAATTTCCCCAACAAATTGGCAAGATTCTAGCTCTAGCAAGGTCCTTTCTATCTATATTACTATAGGTTTTAGATAAACCTTTCACAAAAGAAAATAAAAAGAAAGGAAAAACACTTACACCTTTTACACTTGGAATGTACTTTTTCCTTGAGAGATCCACGCTTCCATCTTTGTAGCATAGTGAAAGGATAAGAGATTGTCTAATGTGGATGCCAAGGAGAGGAAAGGAGCAAAGAGTATGAGAATTTTCAAAGGTTAATGCCCTATTTCTCTCAAAAGCACTTTGAGAAGTTTTTCAAGTGATTGAGAATGAAGGCTTATGAATATGCCAATAAATGCTCATTACCATCTCAATGGGAGGTTTGGTGGTTTATTTATAAGTTCCCCAAGTCAAACTAGCCATTTTTTGCCTATTTTCAAAAGTTGGTATTTATGCTAATCAATCATTGTAAAATGACTGATTAATCAATTAAGCGTAATGACTATTTTTCTGATAGAATGTGTCTTATTTATCGATGGTATGATCGATCAATATCTTCCTATTACGTCTGACAATTTAAGTTGATTGATCATTGCCAAAGTGTGATCCATTGATCAGAATTTCCTCTGGCAGTGCATTGCAAGTATGATCAATCAATGAACTTCCCTTGATCGATCAGCCTATGTCCCTAACTAGAAAGGTTTTGTATGATCAACCAATCATGTGGGTTGATTGATCATTCAATGTTAAGTTTACTTGTATACTAGTATTCATCAATCAGTACAAATGAGATGATTGATCTGCTTTATAGCAAGATTTGGCCATGTGTTATGGACTCCATAGCATCCCGAGTTATCAATAGGCGTAGGAATTAAATTATTTTTAATTCAATTCATTAGGGGTTTATTTTTAATTTGTTGAACTTATGGCCTTCAACATATTTTCCCTAATTCCCTATATAGGGACGTGAGATGAATGAAGGAAGGTAAGCATTGAGTAAATTAATTTTAGCCAGGTTGGATTCTCCCTCAGAGGTCTAGGTCGGATTCTCCCTCAGAGGTCCAGGTCGATCTTCCTTCAAAGCTCAATCCATTCCATTCCGATTCTACCATTACACGTTCAAAGAACAAGGGTTCTCTTCCAGCGTCAACAGTAAATCTGGAGGGAAGAGAGGGAAGAAGGGTGATGAGATCCATGGCCCGGGAAGATCCCAACATCTTGGTATCAAACAGGTCCACCCTTGGGGATTCCTCTTCCCCGGAGGATTTACGTTAGCTTATTGATGCAAATCGTCAAAGATCAGATGCAGGTATTGATGATCTTCGCACTTCAATGGAGACCATGAATATGACCCTTGAGCTCATTCTCCGGCGACTTGATGAAGGTGGGGGTCACGGACCACCACCGCCAGCAGCCTATTCTCCGCCGGCCGAGCACCACCAGCCACCACCACCTCCTCCACCACCACTGCGCCACCCTCATCCACCTATGGCATCTCACGCCCAGGGACCAAATTCAATTCCCAAGTATGTGAAACTGAACTTTCCAACATTTGATGGGTCTAAGGACCCCTTGATATGGTTACACAAATGTGACCAGTTCTTTTACCACCAAAAAACACCGACGAATGACCGGGTCCAGTTGGCCGCATTCCATATGCTCGATGAAGCACTCCTATGGTTCCACCAATTTCGAAATGAACATTTGGTTTAGGATTGGGAGACATTTAGATAATCTTGCATGATGAGGTTTGGTCCTCTAGCCAGTAGCAATCCGTTGGGCGAATTGATCAATTTTAAACAAACATGCCCACTTGATGTGTACCAAAAGACCTTCTTGGAACGTTTGATGAGAGCTAGTAATTTTGTCAAGCCCTCCCTGTATGTTCAAATCTTTACTGCTGGATTAACTGAGGCCCTGCGTCTAGAGGTTGAATTACATGGCCTAAGAGATTTGGACCACGCTATGAATCTGGCCAGGACAATTGATACTAAACAGCGTGTTCTAAAGGACTCATTGATTAGAAAACCAGCTTGGCCAAGCAGGATAAATACCTCTGTGCCTTCACCCTAATCAGGGCCTCCACGTACATGTCCTACAATAGCCTAGAGTGCAGAGAGTTCTTCCTCCATACCACCAGCCCCTTACATAAAAAAATTAAATACATAGGAGATGAAGCAGAGGAGGGCCAAGGGCCTTTGTTTTAATTGTGATGACCAGTATGTCCAGGTTCACATATGCAAAAAATTGTTCAGTATAAGGATTCTAAGGACATCTTACCCGACGAAGACATTGTTGATACAGACCAGGAGGGCCCAGCTATTTCACTCCATGCCATGAGTGGCCTGTGCAGTTCCAACACAATGCAAGTTCGGGCACAATTACAGTTTCTACAGTTACTAGCCTTAGTTGACTTGGGCAACACGCATAACTTCATCAGTCAGCCAGCGGTAGAATAGCTTGGGTTAGTAATCCAGTTGAACACAGACCTCTCAGTCTCAGTGGCCAATGGGGCCAAAATCGCCAGTGTGGGTATCTCTACTACCACCCCCTTTTCTATTGAGGACCACTCCTTTATTGCCAATTTCTTGGTGATTCCTCTGGCAGGATTTGATTTGGTACTCGGACTCAAATGGCTCCAATTGTTGAGGCCTATTTTATGGGATTTTCAGGCCCTGACCATGACTTTTACAGAGGCCCAGCATCAGATAACCTTGCATGGGACACATGCTACTGTGCCCTGCACACTTCAGGCAGTTCAGGTCCACAACACCGAGTTCTTTAAGTTATCTCAATTACTAACAGACTTTAAAGATTTATTTTAGGCACCTTCTACTCTTCCGCCTATTCGCCACTGTGATCACTGCATCAGATTGCACATAGGGACTGAACCTGTGGTGGTTCGGCCTTACCAATACCCCCACTTATAGAAGGATGAAATTGAGTGCCAGTGCCAAACTATGCTCGTCCAGGGTATTATTGAGCCCAGCAGGTCTCCTTTCTCATCCCCGGTGTTACTGGTCAAAAAGCATGACAAGTCATGGAGGTTTTGTGTGGACTACAGGCAGCTCAATGCTCACACAATTAAAGAAAAAATTTACATTCCAGTGGTGGATGAGTTGTTAGATGAGTTACATGGTGCCACTATATTTACCAAGCTGGATATGAAGTCAGGTTATCATCAGATTCGAGTTCATCCTTCAAATGTGGAGAAGACCGTGTTCCGCACGCACCATGGTCAATTCGAGTTCCTCGTCATGCCCTTTGGTCTCTCCAATGCACCATCCACATTCCAGGCCCTCATGAAAGAGGTATTTAGCTCTCTCTTGCGGAAATATGTTCTTGTTTTTTCATGATATAGCAAACATTGGGACAAGCACGTTCAGCACCTTCAACATGTATTTACTCTTCTCCGCTCCCATCATTTTGTTTTAAACAAGTCCAAATGTTCTATGGGTACCTCCGAGGTGGCATACTTGGGCCACGTTATTTCAACAGTTGGGGTGAAGGTTGACCAGAGCAAGATTCAGGCCGTCACAGACTAGTCACCTCCCACCTCCATCACAACGTGAAGGGGATTTTTGGGCCTCGCTGGGTATTACAGAAAATTTTCCACAGCTATGGCCAGATTGCAGCGCCGCTCCACAACCTCCTCAAGAAAAATGATTTCACCTGGTCTGAGACTACGGATCATTCCTTTCAGCAGTTGAAGGAAGCATTATCTTCAACGTTGGTTTTGTAGCTCCTAGATTTTGATGAGTTTTTGTAGTGGAATGTGGTGCTTCGGGCGGAGGTAGAGGTGTAGTGTTATAGCAACAAGGCCACCCAATCGCGTATTTAAGCCGAAAACTCAGCCAACACCATTACAAACTAGCGGTTTATGAAAGGGAATTAATCGGTTTAGCTAAAGCAATCCAACATTGGCGGCCTTATCTCTGGGGGTGCCCATTTATTATTCGAACCGATCATTGCAGCCTGAAGTATCTTCTTGAGTAGCGTCTCACCATCTCCCCTTAGTAGCACTGGTTGATTAAGCTAATGGGGTTTGACTTTACCGTTGAGTATAAACTTGGCAGTTTGAATCTGGGGGCTGATGCCTTGTCTCACTGGGACGTTCCTGAGCCACACTTACATGCTATCAGTCAACCCAGAGTTCTTTTGTGGTGGTTGACCGCTTCTCCAAGTATGGTCATTTCCTCCCTTAGGCGCATCCCTACACAGCCACTCACGTGGCTCAGATCTTCATGGATAACATTGTCTGATTACATGGGATTCCTATGTCCATTACCAGTGACAGGGACGCCATCTTTACCAGTACATTTTGGAAAGAACTATTCAAGCTGCAAGGCACGAAATTGGCGTTCTCTTCTACCTACCATTCGCAGCCTGATGGTCAGACCGAGGTAGTTAATAGGATGATTGAGATGTATCTCCGTTGTTTTGTGGGGGACTCACCTAAGAGGTGGGTTAAGTGGCTGGCATGGGCAGAGTTCTGTTATAATACATCATACCACAGCACCCTCGGCACTACTCCGTTCCAGGTAGTATATGGCAGATATCTGCTTCGGCTTTTGTCGTATGAACCAGGTACATCCAAGGTAGCCACCTTGGACCAGGCTTTAGCAGAAAGGGACGCCATGCTCAGTGAGGTGCACACTCATCTCCAAGAGGCCCAACATGCTATGAAACTATCTTATGATAAGAAGCACCAGGAAGTGTTCTTCTCTCCCAGGGATTAGGTGTGGCTACGTCTCCAACATTATAGGCATCTTTCACTGACTGCCTCCAAACGTCACAAACTCTCCCCGAAATATTATGGTCCCTTTCAGGTGCTGGACCGCATTGGCACAGTCGCCTACCGCTTGCAGCTTCCACAGGAAGCCAAGATCCACAATGTGTTTCACGTCTCCCTATTGAAGGCCTTCCAGGGAGACTCCCCATTTCTACACACCCCTCTACCTCCGCTACATGAAGGTCGGGTCCTTTCCTAGCGCAAGTGTTGTAGGCTCACCGTATTCAGGGCGATTGGGAGGTTCTAGTGCAGTGGGCTGATGCTCACCCCAGTGACACTACATGAGAGCCCTTAGCAGCTTCCAGGGCTCTCTACCCCTCTGTCGAGTTTGAAGACAAGCACTTTCTCCAGGAGGGGGGTGATATTATGGACTCCATAGCATCCCGAGTTATCAATAGGCATAGGAATTAAATTATTTGTAGTTCAATTCATTAGGGCTTTATTTGTAAGTTGCGGAACTTATGGCCTTTGGCATGTTTTCCCTAATTCCCTATATAGGGACGTGAGATGAATAAAGGAAGGTAAGCATTGAGTAAATTAATTTTAGCCAGGTCGGATTCTCCCTCAGAGGTCCAGGTCGAGCTTCCTTCAAAGCTCAATCCATTCCATTCCGATTCCACCATTATACATTCAAAGAACAAGGGTTCTCTTCCAACGTCAATAGTAAATCTGGAGGGAAGAGAGGGAAGAAGGGTGACGAGATCCATGGCCCGGGAAGATTCCAACACCATGTTTTGATGATCTATCAATCGACATCGGTTGATCGATCTTTCTTTAATATCTTAGCTTGTGCACTTCTAGATGATACATCATTGGTAAAATTTGATCGATCATTCTAGTGTTAGTTCAACTAAGTTGACTTTGAAATCATGGTAATAAATGATTGTAAGTGCTTCTAACATGTTTGAAAAGTGTACATGATGGTTTTAAAATATGTATGAAAGCAATGTTTGTCTTAAATTTCTAAGTTTGCAATGCACCTCAAATCTAAGAAGTTGGAAAATTCTCTTTTACATAGATTAAATTTTTACATATCTCAATAAATTCTAAGCTCTAGTCCTCACTTTGTCTTCATCTGCCAAGGGTGCTTCTTCAAGAGTGACTTTCCAAGATCCTTGAAATCTTTGAGAAGCTTGATTCGTTTTGAAGCTTTAGACCCTTTAATCCATGTCTCTATGTAGAATTATGATCCCATGACAAGGTCTTGTACCAAGGTAGTGATAGAGGAGAGGAATAAAAGGAGGAGAAGAAAGGAGAAGAAAGAAAGAAGAGAGAACTCGGCTAGAGAGATGGAGAAAGATAGAGTTTGGGAGAGGAGACAATATTTGGTACGAATTTGAGAGAGAAGAGGGAGACTTAATGATCTACCTCATGCCTTGAGCCTCTATTTATAGTTGTGGAAAGAGGCTTACAATGACTAAAATGCCCTTATGGCTACAAGCTTTGTAAAAGAAAAGGCATAAGTAGACATACATCATCTTCTTTAATTATACCCTTATGCCATCCTTATGAGAAGACCCTTAAATTACCTCTTTTGCCACCTCCTTGATTTAGGGGAGCTATTTAATTTGATGCCACTACGAGATGTCTACCAACACTCCCCCTCGAGTTGGGGGAAAAAACATTGGAGATACCCAGTTTGCCACATATAGTGGTTAAAATATTTAATGTGATTGGTTTCATAAGAATGTCTGCCACCTACTCTTGTGATGAAACATGTCTAAGACATAAGATACCAACCTAAAATTTCTCCCATATAAACTGGCATTCTACCTCAATGTGTTTTGTCCTCTCGAGGAAGACAAGTTTTTAAGTGATATGAATAGCCGCCACGTTGTCACAATATAATTCCATAGAAGCTCCTTTATAGAATCCCCATTTAGTAAGAAAAGATCTGATCCATAGAAGCTCACTGACTATATGGGCCATAGCTTTGTACTATGCTTCTACACTAGACCTTGTAACAACATTTTTCTTTTTGCTTCGCCATATAACCAGGTTAGCTCAAACTAAGGTGCAATACCCAGAAGTGGACTTCCTATCATCAGGTGACGCAGCCCAATCTACATCTGAAAAACCTTGCCCTTTCTTTGCAGGTCCTTTTAATTATCTCAATATCCTCTCCAAGACTTGCCATTGGGTAAGTTGTGGTTTGTGCATATACTGACTCACCACACTTACTACATATGATATATCAGGTCTGGTCACTATGAGATAAATAAGATTTCCTACAAGCCTCTGATATTTACCTATATCAATATATTATCCAGAGCTTGCACATAGCTTTATATTGGCATCCATAGGAGTGTCTACTAGTTGACATGCCATCATCCATGTGTCCTCTAGTAGATTCAAAACCTACTTCCTTTGAGATAATACAATCCCATGCTTTGACTAGAATACCTCAATATCAAGAAAATATTTTATAAGTCCAAGATCCTTCGTTTTAAATTATTTACATATCTTCTATTGGACTTCTTTCATGTTGTCTACATCACTACCAGTTAAGATGCTATCATCCACATCAACTAAAAGTAATACTTTTCCCTTTAAGGTATTATTGACAAAGACAAAATGATCTACTGAGCACTGGCTGAAGCCAAACTCCAACATTGCTTGGCTATGTTAAGTTGTGGAGCCTAATTAACACCTTACGCTGAGTTGGTAAGAGAGAAACACCTGTAAGTGTGTGATTTCTCTTGTAAACTATTTCATCTTCATAGTGGATTACTGCAATGGTGGATGACTAGACGTAGTCTCACCTTGACGGGAACTTATATAATCTTGTTGTGTTTTTTCGTATTTGTTTTTTTCTTCATCAGCATTTATTATTATTGCTCTCATTAGTTTGTAATTAGGGCATCTAATTCCTAACAGGCTAAATTTGTCAAACCAAGCTTGAGGGGTGTGTTTATGTTATGGTCCCTAGCCATGGATCTAGAAACTTGGCGAGGTAATTATGAATCCAGCACTGTATTAGGGTTCTTGGTCACGGTAACGAATAAAATAACTCCCTTTCTTTCCCTGTTCTCGTTATGCTTGAAAAGAAGTTTCCTTTTCTTAATCTTCTACATAAATAAAATACTTCTCTTGTTGTTCTTGGCCAGGAAGGGTTAAACCATTTTTTCTGCTCACGTCTTAAGAGGTAGGGACCCTCTAGAATGGTTGCTGCTGCCCACGTAGGAGAGATTAGGACTTCCTAACCCTCCCTTACTCGGTTAGAGGCTAAAGCTGCCTCTTTGAGCTGTGTTGCTCAATTAGGAAATCAAGACTTCCCTGTTTCGGATTGAAGGGGAATTCTTCCCTCTTGCTTCTGCAAATGTGGAAGAGGCTAAAGCCCTTCCTTTAACTCGGAAAACAATACTCAAGACCTTCTCACTTTATCTTGGATAATCTCAATGCAAAGAAGAATTCAAAGAGAGAAGAAATAAAACTCAAATCAAGAGAACCATACTTGGAACTTGTCAAGGGGACCTCCCAACCCTAGAGCTCATCAAGGAGAACTCCAAACCTTGTTTAAGCTAATTCAATACTTGCCTTTTCTCTATTTCTCTACCCTTTAAATAGGGTTTGACGTCATAAGTCTTTTAGGGCTAAAAATAACAATTCTGCCCCTATGTCCTTGCTCATTACATAATTAATGGAAAAATATACTTAAAAAAATATAAAATATGAAATTTAAAAGTAATAAACTCAGTGGGTCATTGCATCCTCCTTTGGGTAACTTGGTGTGCTATTGAGCCGTCAACATCCGCGCCCCCCCCCCCCCCCCCCCCCCACCCCCCCTCATGGAGAAAGAGCTTGTCCTCAAGCTTATAAGATGGGTAGACCTATTGGAAGTTGGCTAGCTGCTCCCATGTCACATCTTCTTTTTTGGTATCCTTCCACTGTACAAGAATCTCCCATTGGTTATCATTCTGACGAGCCCATAATACCATAGCCGGAGTAAGAATAACTTGTCCATTGTCCACCAGAGGAAGAGATGAAATTGCCGACGGAGGTGGACCGATAAATGGTTTATGTAATGAAACATGGAGCACATCATGCAGTTTAGCTGTTGCTGGAAATTGCAATTGATAAGCTACTGGCCCGATACGTTGAATAATAACGAAGGGCCCAAAGCATTTTGGGGAGAGTTTATAGTGTTGTTGTCCCGCTAGTGAGTGTTGACGGTACGGATGGAGTCGTAACCAAACATAGTCACCTTCCTTGTATTCGATATCCCGGTGTCCATTGTCGTAGAAGTCCTTCATATGAACCTGTTGTTTGAGGAGGCGGTCCGAAATATTTTGTTGCACTGGTCCCGTTCCATAAGTGCGTGATCGATAGAGTCCATGCGGGTGAAGCCCCAAGTATATGGTAGAAGCCAAGGCGGATCTTAAACATATTGAACACTGAAGGGAGTAGATCGTAACACTGTGTGGAAGGAAGTGTTGTAACAATATTCTGCCCAAGGGAGCCCTTGCACCCAGGTTTTAGGACGATCGCCCACAAAACATGGGAGATACATTTCCACAATACGGTTAACGACCTCTGTTTATCCGTCTGTTTGAGGATAATATGATGATGAGAACTTCAACTTGGTGCCACATAGACGAAACAGTTCACTCCAAAAAGTGCTGGTAAAAACCACATCCCGATCTCTAACAATCAATTCTAGAATACCATGTAAATGAACAATATGCTTGAGAAATATTTGTGCCACTCTGGATGCTGTGTATGGGTGAGCCATGGGTATGAAGTGAGCATATTTTGAGAATTGATCCACCACAAATAATATCGACTTGTCGGAAGATAATAGAAGACCTTCGATGAAGTTCATAGAAATATCGGCCCACACCTGTGTAGGAAGTTCCAAAGGTTGTAGAAGACCAATTGGACTTAAGTGTTCGGCCTTGTTACATTGACAAACCTAATAGGCTGTTATATATTCTGCAATAGAGGTCCTCATACCCTGCCAATAGAAATCCTCTCGAATGCGATGCAAGGTTTTCTGGATGCCTTCATGAGTACTGTCATGGTATGCTGAAATGATGGCTGATACAAAATTTCAATTGTGTAGGATATATAAGTGCGAGTGATAATAAATAAGAGAGTCTTGAATGGTCCATCTAGAGTCAATGGTCCCCTCTATGATTTTCTTGAGCATATTGACAAGAATCGGACTGTTGGCATTTTCCTTCTTCACCAAGTCTAAAAGGATAAAATGAGGCTGGTTGATAGCATATAGAAGTGATGGGGTCTCCAAACATCGAGACAAGGCATCATCCACTTTGTTTAATCTGTTGGCGTTGTATTCCACCGTAAAGTCGAATCCCACCAATTTACTTATCCAGTTTTGTTGAGGAGAAGTCATGAGGCGCTGATCTAGAAATACTTGAGGTTGTAATGATCAATCCAAATAATAAATGCATGACCCCATAAATAAGGGCACCAATGTTGTACAAATTTGGCCAACCCAATTAACTCCTGTTCATATGCTAGCAATTTGTAATGTCGTACTGCCAGGTGGTGGCTGAATATGCAATAGGCTACAAGTGTTGTTGTAGAATGGCCCTAATGCCCCCCACCTAAGGAGTCACACTCAACCTCAAATAACTCCTCAAAATTTGGAAATTGCAAAACTGGAGCGGATGCAAGAGCTGATTTGAGATTGAAAAAAGACTGAGTAGCCAGCACATTTCAAATAAAGGAATTTTTCTTGAGGAGGTTTGTCAATGGTGTAACAATCGGTCCATAGTTTCTGATAAATTTCCTGTAATAACCTGCCAATCCCAAAAACCCTCTAAAAGCCGAGGTATTCATAGGTTGTGGCCAATCTGCAATAGTCGTAATTTTCTCGGAATCCACTGTGACTCCATCATGTGAAACAATATGGGCAAGATAGGCCACATGTGTGTTGGGATCTTCCCGGGCCACGGATCTCGTCACCCTTCTTCCTTCTCTTCCCTCCAGATTTGCTTTTGAAGTGGGAAGGAGTTTTCGGTGTTTGGAACATGTAATGGTGAAAGCTAATTGAGCCTTGAAGGAGGCTCAATCTGGACCACAGGAAGGAGAATCTGACCTCTAACCTTGTACTTGATTCAATTCTTGATTCTCCATTAAGCCCTTCTCCCCTGTAAATAGGATTAGGGATGTGAATGACAAACCTGACTCTTGGGTCACTAAGTTCACAGAAATTACAATCAAACCAACCCCAACCAAAACCAACATACATAAAAAAAGGAAAATTCCATAATTTAATTTCTACGCCTGTTTATTACCCGGGATGTTATGGAGTCCATAACATCACCCCCCCCTCCTGGAGAAAGAGCTTGTCCTCAAGCTCGAAGGTGGGGTAGAGAGCCCAGAAGGACGCCAGGTAGTGTCAATGGGGTGTATCTCAGCCCACTGCACTAGAATCTCCTAGTCGCCATGAATGTGGTGAGCCTTCAATTCCTGAGCTGGAGTAGAAAGTACCCGATCCTCTTGTAGCGGTGGCACAGGTGTGTGGAGGAATGGAGAGTCACCATGGAAGGCCTTCAATTACGAGACATGAAAAACATTGTGGAGCTTAGCCTCTAGGGGTAGCTGCAAGCGGTAAGCTACTGTGCCAATGCGGTCCAGCACTTGAAAGGGCCCATAAATTTTTGGGGATAATTTGTGACACTTTGAGGCCATGAAGGATAGTTTCCGGTAGTGTTGGAGATGAAGCCACACATAATCCCCTGGAGAGAAGACCACTTCCCGGTGTTTTTTATCATAAGAGTGTTTCATTGCTTGTTGGGCTGCTTGGAGGTGAGTGTGCACCTGATTGAGCATATCGTCCCTTTCTGCTAGGGCCTGGTCCAGAGTGGCCACCTTGGAAGAACCGGGTTCATACGATAAGAGCCAGGGTGGATCATGGCCATACACTACCTTGAATTGTGCCAAGTGCGCTATGGTAGGAAGTATTATAACAGAAATCTGCCCATGCCAGCCACTTAACCCACCATTTAGGCGAGTCTCCCACAAACAACGTAGGTACATCTCAATAGTTCTGTTGACAACTTTTGTCTGGCCATCGGTCTGTGGGTGGTAGGCGAAAGAGAAATCCAACTTGGTGCCTTGCAGTTTGAAGAGTTCCTTACAAAAAGTACTAGTGAAGACGGCGTCTCTGTCACTAGCAATGGACATAGGCACCCCATGTAATCGAACAATATAATCCATGAAGAGCTGGGGGGGAGGTGGTAAGACGCTGCTCAAGGAGATACTTCAGGCTGCAATGATCGGTCCGTATGAGAAATGGGTGCCCCCAGAGATAGGGCCGCCAGTGATGGATGGCTTTCGCTAACCCGATCAGTTCCCTTTCATAGGCAGCGAGTTTGTGATGGTGTTGGCCTAGCTATCTGCTGAAATAAGCTATCGGGTGGCCATGTTGCTGTAATACTGGACCGATACCCCCACTAGACGCATCACATTCAACCACAAACAATTCATCGAAGTCTGGTAGCTGCAAGACCGGCGTTGAAGATAATGTTGCCTTCAACTGTTAAAAAGAAGAAGTTGTTGTCTCAGACCAGAGAAATGCATTTTTCTTAAGGAGATTGTTGAGTGGAGCAACAATTTGTCCGTAGTTATAGATGAATTTTCTATAATAACCAGCGAGCCCCAAAAAATCCCTTAATGTTGAGATGGATGTGGGAAGAGGCCATTTGGTGACTGCCTATATTTTACTCTAGTCGACCTTCACACCCTCTACTGATATAACGTGCCCAAAATATGCCACTTCGAATGTGGCCATAGAACACTTGGATTGGTTCAAAACCAAATGATGGGAACGTAAGATAGTAAAAACTTGGTGAAGATGATGAAGGTGCTTGTCCCAATTTTTGCTATATACCAGGATATCATAAAAAAATAAAAGAACAAACTTCCTCAGGAGAGAATTAAATACCTCATTCATGAGGGCCTGGAAAGTGGAAGGGGCGTTAGATAGACCAAATGGCATGACTAGAAACTCGAAATGCCCATGGTGCGTCCTAAATGTTGTCTTCTCCACATCAGAATGATGAATCCGAATCTGATGATAACCTAACTTCAGATCCAACTTTGTAAATAAGGTAGCTCCATGTAATTCATCTAATAACTCATCAACCACTGGTATAGGAAATTTATCTTTAATTGTATGAGCGTTGAGCTCCCTGTAGTCAACACAAAACCGCCAAGACCTGTCATGTTTCTTGACCAGTAACACGGGGGATGAAAAGCGAGACCTGCTGGGCTGAATAATTTCTTGGGTGAACATAGTTTGGCATTGGTGCTCAATTTCATCCTTTTGTAAGTGGGGGTAACGTTAAGGCCTGACCATCACTGGTTTAGTCCCAAATTTCAGCCTTATGCGGTGATCACAATGGCGAATAGGCGGGAGGGCAGTAGGGGACTTAAACAAATCACCAAATTCTGTAAGTAAAGTAGTTAACTTACAGTGCTCACTGCTTTGGACCTGAATTTCCTAAAGAGTGTTGGGCGCAGTAGCATGTCTGCCATGAAGGGTAATCTAACGTTGGGCAGCTGTAAACGTCATGGTAAGTGATTTGAAATCCCACAAGATAGGCCTCAACATTTGGAGCCATTTAATTCCGAGTACCAAGTCAAACCCCGCCAGTGGAATGACCAAAAATTCGGCTACAAAGGAGTATCCTGTTAAGCACCTAGCCAATACTACCCAAAAGACCGACCTGTTAGGAGCGGAAGACATAGGTATTCAACCCAGGACCATAACTGCCTAGCCCATACTAGGGTCATGTTATGGGCCAGCCCATACCAGTCCATAACACCACACCCCCCATCACGAGCCGACGACCACGGCGGCACACCGACACTGACTCGACCCAAGGATTACACGAGGACCTATCAGTATTCACGCCTTTGTGCACTTAATCCAGCCTATGCGCCCACCGGGATTCGAACTCGCGACCGAGCGCAAGCTTTGATACCAAATGTTAAGCACCTAGCCAATACTACCCAAAAGACCAGCCTGTTAGGAGCGGAAGACATAGGTACTCAACCCAGGACCATAACTGCCTAGCCCATACTAGGGTCATGTTATAGGCCAGCCCATACCAGTCCATAACATATCCCTCAATACAAAATGGTGTGGCTGTAGAGATACCCGCATTGGAGATTTTGGCCCCATTGGTATTAGGTTCTTCCCTTGCCATGGATCGAATCACCCTTCTTTCCTCTCTTCCCTCCATGGTTGATCTAGACGTTGGAAGAGAAACCTTGTTTCTTGAACGAGTAATGGTGGAACTCAATTTAGAATGAAGGAGCTTTGGAGGAAGCTCAACCTTGGACCTCAAAGGGAGAATCCGACCTTGACCTCTGAGGGAGAATCAGACCTGTAAAATATAATTTTCTCAATACTTGCCTCTCTTTTTCTTCACGTCCCCCTAAATAGGGTTGAAGACGAAAATACAAAGATGACCCATTAGGTCAAGTGGTTCACGCCACATTACACTAAACCAACCCAAATTAAACCAAACCAAATAAAGTAAACCAAACCGAATTGAAATTACATGAAAATTAAATTGACATAATTTAATTCCTATGCCTATGGATAACTCGTGATGCTATGGAGTCCATAACATATCCCCCCCCCCCCCCCCCCCCCCCCCCCCCCCCCCCCCCCCCTTAGAGAAAGAGCTTGTCCTCAAGCTCAAAGTATGGGTAGAGGGTGTGAAACGCCGCTAGTGGCTCCCATGTCATGTCACTGGGGTCAGCATCAGCCCATTGCACTAAGATCTCCCAATCACCGTGAATACGATGAGTTTGTAATACCTGTGCCGGGGTAGAAAGTACACATCCCTCATGGAGTGGTGGCAGCGGGGTGTGCAGCATGGGCGAATCACCGTGGAAGGCCTTTAATTGTGAGACATGAAAGACGTTGTGAATTCTGGCCTCTGGCGGAAGCTGCAATCTGTAGGCCACTGTCCCAATGCGGTCCATCACCTGAAAGGGACCATAATATTTTGGAGAGAGCTTGTGACGTTTGGAGGCTGTCAATGACAGCTACCTGTAGTGTTGGAGACGCAACCAAACATAATCTCCAGGAGAAAAGAAGACTTCTCGGTGCTTCTTGTCATAATATTGTTTCATAGAATTTTGTGCCTTCTGTAGATGAGTGCGCACCTCTGTGATGAATGTGTCTCTTTCAGCCAATGTTTGGTCCAAAGTTGCGACTTTAGAGGCCCCTGGTTCATAGGCTAAAAGACGGGGAGGTTCTCTACCATATACCACCTTGAATGGGGTTGTGCCGAGAGCACTGTGGTAGGAGGTGTTGTAACAGAGCTCAGCCCAGGCGAGCCACTTAACCCACCTCTTAGGTGAGTCCCCCACGAAACAGCGGAGATACATTTCAATGGTTCTGTTGACAACCTCTGTCTGACCATCAGTCTGTGGATGGTAGGCTGAAGAAAAAGCCAACGTTGTGCCTTGTAACTTGAAGAGTTCTTTCCAGAAGGTACTTGTAAAGATTGCATCCCTATCACTAGTAATTGAATTAGGCATCCCATGTAATCGTACAATGTTATCCATAAAAATTTGAGCTACCTGCGTTGCAGTGTAAGGATGTGCCAGAGGAATGAAATGCCCATATTTAGAGAAACGATCCACCACTACCAGGATAACAGATTTACCTGACAAAGAGGGAAGTCCATCTATGAAGTCCATAGAAATATCAGACCAGACCTGTGACGGAAGCTGAAGTGGTTGGAGCAACCCCGCTGGACTTAATGTTTCAGCTTTATTCTGTTGACAAGTCTGACAAGCTGCCACATAATCAGCTATACTGCGCTTCATGCCCCTCCAATAAAATTCCCTACTGATTCGAAAATATGTTTTCTGTCGGCCCTCATGTGTACTGTCATGGAAGGAGGCCAAAATGCTGTTAATCAGAGGGGATGTGTGGAGTAGAAAAATTTTGTATTTGTAGAGGACGAGATTGTCCTGAACCGTCTAATGTGGTGCTGTTGTGCCCTGCAGGATATCCTTGCATAAGGAGATAATATCCGGGTACTGTTGTACCTCTTCCTGTATAGAATCCAACTTAAGAGCTCTGGGCTAACTGATAGCGTTTAATTGCGGCTCTGGAACGTCCCGACGAGATAAGGCATCAGCCCCTACATTCAAACTTCCCGGTTTATACTCGACAGAAAAGTCAAACCCCATAAGCTTATTTAACCAATGCTATTGTGGTGAAGTAGTGAGACGCTGCTCAAGAAGATACTTGAGGCTGCAATGATCAGTGCGAATCAAAAAATAACGTCCCCAAAGATAAGGGCGCCAATGCTGTATAGCTTTCGCCAATCCAATCAATTCCCTCTCATAAGCTGCCAACTTGTGGTGGTGTTGGCCCAGTTGACGGCTAAAATAAGCAATCGAGTGGCCCTATTGGTGCAACATTGCGCCAATACCTCACCCTGAAGCATCACATTCCACTACAAAGGACTCCTCAAAGTTGGGGAGCTGCAAAACTGGGGCTGATGATAAGGCGTCTTTCAATTGCTGAAAGGAATGAGCTGCTGTCTCTGACCAGGTAAAAACATTTTTCTTGAGGAGATTGTTGAGCGGAGCTGCAAGCTGGCCATAGCTACGAATAAATTTTCTATAATATCCAGCTAGGCCCAAAAATCCTCTTAAGGCTGTAATAGATGTAGGAATAGGCCAATCTGTGACCGCTTGTATCTTACTCTGGTCTACCTCACCCATGATGCTGAAATAACGTGACCCAAATATGCCACTTCTGATGTGCCCATAGAACATTTTGACCGATTTAAAACCAAATGATGTGAACGTATAAGAGAAAATACCTGGTGAAGGTGCTGAAGATGTTCTTCCCAGCTGTTGCTATAGACCAAAATATCGTCGAAAAAGACCAATACATATTTTCACAAGAGAGGGGAAAATACCTCATTCATGAGGGCCTGGAAGGTGGAAGGCGCATTTGATAGACCAAATGGCATTACGAGGAATTCAAAATGGCCGTGATGCGTGCGGAATGCTGTCTTCTCCACATCTAATGGATGAACTCAAATTTGATGATAGCCAGATTTCAAATCGAGCTTAGTAAATATAGTAGCTCCATGTAGCTCTTCTAACAGTTCGTCCACCACTGGAATAGGAAATTTATCTTTAATTGTATGGGCATTGAGTTGTCGGTAATCCACACAGAACCTCCATGACTTATCATGCTTGCGGACTAGTAATACCGGTGAAGAAAAAGGAGACCTGCTGGGCTGAATAATACCCTGTGCTAACATCTGCTGGCACTGCCTTTCAATCTCATCCTTCTATAAGTGAGGGTAACGATACGGACGTACCACTATCCGCTCGGTCCCCGTTTTCAAACGGATACGGTGATCACAATGCCTAAGTGGCGGTAAGGCAGTAGGGTCTTAAAAGATATCCTCAAATTCTGTAAGTAAGTGAGATAACTGGCATGTATTTGTGGACTGGACCTGGGCAACCTATAGTGCGCAGGTGAGTGGTGCTTGTGTGCCATGCAATATAATCTGATGTTGGTCCTCTATAAAAGACATGGTCAGAGCTTGGAAATCCCATAGTATTGATCCCAACAATTGTAGCCATTAATTTCCTAGCACCAAATCGAATCCTGATAGTGGAATCACCAGAAAATCTGCAACAAATTTATATCCCTCAATATCTAAGTGTGAGGCTGGTGATATGCCTACACAAGTAATTTTAGCCCCATTGGCTACTGATACAGAAAGAACATTCTGTTGTTGTACTACTAACCCAAGTTTTTCTACCGCCTGCTGACTGATGAAATTATGTGTACTACCCGAGTCAACTAAAGCCAGTAACTGTAAATGATATAATTGGGCTTTAACCTGCATTGTGCTTGCACTGCGTAGACCAGTCATAGCATGAAGGGAAATCTCTGGATCTTCGTGGTCAGTTTCCACAATTTCTTCCTCTTGTGGTATTTCGTCTCCATCGTCCCACAGACATATACTGAATAATCGTTTGCAGTGGTGACCGAAAACATATTGTTCATCACAATTAAAACAGAGGCCCTTGGCCTTTCTCTGCTCCATTTCCTGTCTAGTGAGTTTTTTGAAGTAAGGAGCAGGTGGAGCTGAATTAGAGATGTCTGGGTGTGGGGCTGCACTGTCTCTAAATCTTGGAGGTCCATAGGAATGGTTTGGCGCAGAGGCATTGTGCCTTCCTGGCCAAGCTGGTTTTCTGACCAGTGACTTCTTTAGAACACGCTGCTTGTGCTTAATTGCTCTGGCTAAATTCATAGCGTGGTCTAAATCTGTAGGTGCATGTAATTCAACTTCTAAAAGCAGAGCTTCTGTCAAACCAGCAGTAAAAATATGAACATACTGTGTGTGGCTAACAAACTGGTTTGCTCGGGCTAACCTTTCCTGGAAGGTCTTTTGGTACACCTCTAGTGTTCCAGTTTGTTTGTAATTGATTAATTCGCCCAATGGATTGCTACTAGCAGGAGGACCAAATCTCATCATGCAAGACTGTCTAAAAGTTGCCCAATCCTGAACCACTTGGTCATTTCGGAATTGGTGGTACCATAGAAGCGCTTCATCGAGCATGTGGTAGGCGGCCAAATACACTTTCTCATCCGTAGGTGTTTTTTGATGGTAAAAGAACTGATCACACTTGGCTAACCAAATCAAAGGGTCCTTAGACCCATCATACGTAGGAAAGTCAAGTTTTAAATACATGGGCACAGTGTTTGGTCCTTGAACGGCAGGCCCCAGATGGGAATGGTATTGACGCATTGGTGGTTGTGGGGGAGGTGGTGGGTGGAATGGATGGTGTTCGGCCGGTGGAGAGTAGGCAGCTGGACGTTGGGCTCGTGTATCATGGTCCTCTTGTCTCCGGAGGAGAGCTTGGATGGCAGCATCCATTGATTTTATTGCCTCACGCAAATCAGAGGTTGATTGACGCACCTCTTCCGGGGCATGAGCCTGGTTATCTGTCCTTTGCCTAGTATCTTCCACTAACTGTCTCAAATCATCAGGGGAAGAGGAATCCCCAAGGGTGGACCTATCTGATACCAAGATGTTAGGTTCTTCCCTTGCCATGGATCAAATCACCCTTCTTTCCTCTCTTCCCTCCATGGTTGATCTAGACGTTGGAAGAGAAACCTTGTTTCTTGAACGAGTAATGGTGGAACTCAATTTAGAATGAAGGAGCTTTGGAGGAAGCTCAACCTTGGACCTCAAAGGGAGAATCCGACCTTGACCTCTGAGGGAGAATCAGACCTGTAAAATATAATTTTTTCAATACTTGCCTCTCTTTTCCTTCACGTCGCCCTAAATAGGGTTGAGGACGAAAATACAAAGATGACCCATTAGGTCAAGTGGTTCATGCCACATTACACTGAACCAACCCAAATTATACCAAACCAAATAAAGTAAACCAAACCGAATTAAAATTACATGAAAAGTAAATTGACATAATTTAATTCCTATGCCTATGGATAACTCGTGATGCTATGGAGTCCATAACAATTGGCCACTGAGACAAATATATTGGTGTTCTGCTGAATTACCAACCCAAGCTGTTCTGCGGCTGGCTGACTTATGAAGTTGTGGGTGCTGCCGGAGTCAACTAAGGCCAGTAACTGGAGGTGTTGCAAACCCACCCGAAGTTGCATTGTGTTGGAGCTGTGCATGGAGTGAAATAGCTGGTGCATCCTATTCGACCTCAACACTCTCTTCCACTGGTTTAACTTCCTTTGTGTCATCGAAGACCTCCAAACAGAATAACCTCTTGCATAGGTGACCTTGGACATATTGTTCATCACAGTTATAACAAAGGCCCCGCCGCTGTTCCATCTCCTGCCTGGACAGTTTTCTAATGTATGGAGCTGGTGGCGTGGAGGGTGAAATGTCTGCACGGGGTGCCGAATTCGGCCCAGGGCGTGTAGTCCCTGAATAGGATGAGGGGGCATTGGTGGGTGCCCTGCTTGGCCAAGAGGGTCTTCTGACCAGGGACTCTTTGAGGATGCACTGTTTAGCATCAATTGTCCTGGCCAAGTTCATAGCGTGTTCCAAGTCTCAAGGGTCATGTAATTCTACCTCCAGACGCAGGGCCTCTGTCAACGCAGCAGTAAAAAGATGAATATATTGTGAGGGCCTGACAAAGTTACTGTCTCAGGCCAAGCGTTCTTGAAAGTGCTTTTGGTACAATTCAATAGCTCTCGTCTGTTTTAATTCACCAAATCACCCAAAGGATTGCTACGGGCAGGAGGACCAAACCTCAACATGCAAGATTTTTTAAATAAATCCCAATCCTGAACCAGATGTTCATTCTTAAACTGGTGGAACCATAGAAATGCTTCATTGAGCATATGGAATGCGGCTAAATGGACCCGGTCATCCACATGTGTTCTTTGATTGTAAAAGAACTGGTCACATCGGTGTAACCAGATCAAGGGGTCTGTAGACTCATCAAATGTCAAAAAATCCAATTTAACATTCCTGGGCACCGAATTAGAGGCATGTGCGTGGGGTCCCATTGTGGGATGTGGGGGGCGTAGCTGTGATGGGGGTGGTGGCAGGTGGTGATGATGGTGTGTTACGATCCCAGATCTGACACAAGGATTCATAGGAAGGAAGAGGAGGACAACAAAGATCAAGCCAAATGGAAGCTTGGAAACCCTAGAGCTCGTTGAGGAGAACTCCAAGCTTGTTTACTTTAGAATTAACCTAATTCTCAATACTTCAATGCTTGTCTTTCTCATTAAAGTTACCCCTTAAATAGGGTTCACCTTGTTAGGGTTTAAGATAAAATATTACAAAAATACCCCTATAAATAAAAAATTTCCAAAAATACCTCTATGGCCTAAAACTGAAATAAATAAAGTAAATTAAAGAAAAATAATTAAAATAATAATATTATTGTGTGCATAACATTACACACCCCTGGAAGAATGAGCTTGTCCTCAAGCTCGAAAGTAGGGTCTGTAAGCCGACGTCTCCACCTATGTCCTCCCTCTGGATGCCCCAACTCATCAAGTCAGGTAGACCGAATTCAACCTTATGATCTAGACGTCTAGGACGTAACAATGCTGGATTCAATGTATCAGGTCTATTTGTAGCCATCAGGACTAGCATATTACCACGAGCATCAAACCCATCAAGCTGATTAACAACATCAAGCATTGTACATTGAACTTCATTAGCACCACCAACACCATCATCAAAACGAGCACCACCTATGGCCTCCACGTCATAAAAAAAACAACGCAAACCGTCATTGAATGAGCCAGCTGAAAAAGTTCGCGGACCGTCCTTGCCTCCTCACCAACATATGTTTGGACAAGCTCACTACCAATAACATGAATAAAGCAGGCAGCCGGTCTGTTGGCTACAGCTCTAGCTAAGAGAGTCTTCCCTATTCCTGGAGGACCATAGCAGAGAACTCCCTTTGGTGGGTCAATTCCCAGCTGAACAAACCTATCAGGATGGAGCATAGGCAGCTCTACAACTTCTCGCATCTTTTCAATTTGCTCCTTAAAACCACCAACATCATTGTATGTCACATCAGGCTTTTCTTCAACAGTCATAGTAACACTAGGATCAATTTTTGGAGGCAAAGGAATCTGAATCTGATATTTGTTGCGGTCAACACCCACGCGCATGCCTTCTTCGATATCTGTTGGAGAAAACTTATCCCCTAACCCCACAACCATATGAACGGACTTGGCTAGCAATTTCAAACAGTCAAAAAGCTTGGAAAGATTTGAAGCAACGCTGCATTGGACAGCAACACGCACCATATGGGACAAAGAGAACTTCCTAGCTAAAATTGGGTGAGCAACTACTTCTTTCGTACCAATCAAAGTAGCATTAAGGAACTGATCCAATCCAACCAAAGAATCTGTATGGCCACAAGGAACAACGGCATCAGACTCTAGCGTTGCCTCCATCCAAATGATAGTTCTCTGGATGTTGGGCATATATAAATCATTTTGCTGGCCCGGTGCAGAAGTTAGGCCCATAATGCTAATCATCATACCAGTGCAGACCTTACCAGTAAAGGGACGCCCAAGGGCAATAAATCGACCTTTAGCAGAGGCAGGAATCATCTGAGAAACATAAAGGAGAAGTAGACCATCCAGAGCACAGTAGCTACTAGGTTTCCCAACTACTGCTACAGTACCACCCGGCAGGTACTCATACCCATGATCACCAACCCCTTCAACCACAGCTTGAGTCCCATAGTGCCGCACCCAAAATATCTCAGCAGCAGTGCCATTTAGAAATGTGAATGCCTGAGGACAGTACCACGTTATGTAGTGAGGAGTGAACTGGCTGTATCCGCCTTGTTCAAGTAACTGTGCTGCACCCTTGAAAGCCTTCACAAATTGTATCAGCATGTCACACGTAGGCCCACACTCAATATTTCTATAGGTCCACAACGCATACTCCACCCGGTCGTCTGGGTGGGCCACTACTTCTGTCCAAGCAAGGTGCACATTAACCATGTCCCCACTGGCAATAGCCTTCTATGTAGAACAAAGAAATCTATCTCCATACATTGCAGAACCAAGAAATGGCAAATTGAACTTATTACCCTGTGAATCTCCTCGCACAATAGGGCCCTGTGAACTACCTGTTATGATAGCATATATACCACGCAACACATTTAACAAGGTCACTGAAAAAAACTTGCATGAAGTAGACTAAACTCAGAAAACAATTGGTTCAGCTTCTCATCATCTATGCTGTCAACCAGGTTTGTCAAGTACAGGTGCAGCCCTTGGTACTCGTCTCCAGTCACCTTATAAATCTGCTCAAACCGTCCCTTCAATGTTCATATCACCTTTGACCTAGCTCCAAAAGCTTCAGAAAGAAGTTTTGCATCGCCATTTCTGTTGGTCAAGCTATCAACATTTGCAAACACACTGGCAGCAGTACTATCAGATTCCACCTTCACATTGGCAACAAGTACAAGAGGCTTATACGCTCTGCTGTCCACACTGTCTTTTTTAAATTTGGCCACTGAACCAAACCCATCAGCATAGATAGCACGCACATCAGTAGTTTCAGCAGTCAACAATTTATATTGTGTTGTTGTCTTGGCACCCGGTTTGGTGTTGGAACCTTGTCCCCCCATTTCTGCCACACAAGTGAGACCATCTGCAGGACAGCCATGGTGACGGTCAACAAGATGATGCAACCCAGGAGTGTCAACAACTTCCAGAATCCGAATATCTCTCGGGTAAAGACAAGGATTCTTTGCTATTACCAGAGTCCCAATGATCACTTTCGCGTTATTTTTCAAACCTGAAAATCTTGAACCGTGCTTATTGCAAGACTTCTCTAGTAAAGGGTTGGATAAGTGGATAAAGCACTGTCCATGTTCTAGTACCCCGAGTTCATCCAAACAACCTAGCAGCCATCTCCCCAATGGGACAAAGATCCTAGCCTTGTGTAAAAAGTTCCCTACCTGGGCAGACCACAGACAAGAGAGCATACCTCTGAGATAAGGCTCCGTTTGAGGCTCGAAACCAGCACTTAACATCATGGCGGCATTATTGCCATGCTGAGCACATGAAGTAGTTAGAACCTCGTATGCTACATCAGCATTCTCAAGAATCTTGTTCAACTTAAAAATCATCCTATCCTGCATTTTCTCAAAAACATCGTCAAGGATACCCAAGGTTGAAAGTAATGGCACAAATTGACGGTTTAAGAACCCAGACTGGAAGTAAGACCATGAGACCACTTCAAACATTTTGTAGTTAGAACGGAATATGTTCATCCTTGGTCTCAAGGAGAGATGGTATCCATCATTATTTCCTGGCCAACATGCAATAACACCCTTATAGCCTGCATATCTGATCTGATGGGGACTGCAATGTTCTTTTTCTGAAAAAAATTCAGCAGTCCCCATAAAATTTTCAGTTGCTTCTTCACTAAAATAAAATTGAAGAGGTGCAAGCGTGGATGTCCCCATAAAAAAATTTCTAGGGGCTGGTCATGATGCTGTTACTGCCATACTGGCAAAGTGTAGGTCAGGCAATCCAGTACTACGGAAGGGCAGAGATGTTGCTTGGGGAGATGTAGCAACATTTGGCACGCATCCCTACATTTGACTGTAAAAAAAATTGCTTCTCTTGTTGGCTGGTCCAGTTTTGTAGTCCAGAGGGCGGACATACATACCGCGGTTGATACTTGAGAACGGATGGAGACGTCGGCACGGGCGAGCAGACTTACCTTCGAGCTTGAGGTCAAACTCTTTCTTCCAAGGGGGTGTACTATTATGCATGCAATAAAATTATTATTTTAATTTTTTTCTATAATTTACTTTTTTTTATTTCAGTTTTAAGCCACATGGGTATTTTTGTAATATTTTATTTTAAACCTTATAAGGGTGAACCCTATTTAAGGGGTAAGAATTAATGAGAAAGCAAACATTGATTTTTAGGTTAAACAATCTTGGAGCTCTCCTTGATGATTTTTAGGGTTTTGAGTTCTCCTCATCGTTAACGAACCTAGGGTTCTCAAACTTCCCTTTGGCTTGATCTTCGTCTTCCTCTTCTTCCTCCCTATAAATCCATGTGTCAGATCCGGGACCATAACATCCACTTGAGTAGCAATTTTGTTTTTTTTTACCCTGCCCGCATCACTTACTGTTGAACACCCCATTACTGATAAGCAACCAAACAGCAAGTTGAACTATCACCTGCGCCAAACTGGCAACTTCTGCTTTAACATTAACAGCCTTTGTGTAATCTGCCCCAACAATTGCCTCATTGACAAAATGCAGCATGTCCCCGGTAACGTTAGGCTTTGGACCCAGTCCATGTTAAGCAAATTGCCCAATATTATTGACTAAAGTACCATGAGCGTAAGCACTGAGCAGACGTAGGTAAGTGACCTCATCTAGTCCAACGTAGGTTCCATTGTACCAAACAGTTCTAGTGAAGCTGTGCATAATCCATGTGCTGTAAAACCAACAGCTTACTATCCATTACAATAGATTCATTCACATGCATGAGGCTTAACTTAATAAAATTTTGCCCAAAGCTTCCATACCTGATGAAGTTCACACAAACAGCAACATACTTCTGTTGTTGATGTCATTGCTGCAGCCGCAGACCAATATAGTGTAGGCCTGTGTTGGTAGCAGCAAAGTTGCAGTAAATCTGCTGAAAGGACGAACAAAGAGCAAGTAGTGCGCTCTGGTGAATTGCTGTAACAGCAACGTGGAAGTTGGCATTCCTTGCCATGTATGGCATTGCTATTGCTGTCAAAAGGACAGTAAGGATTGCTTCAACTGCCCCAGCTGCCCCAAGGCAATGACCAGTAGCTCCCTTTGTTGAAGACAATGAATATGCCACTGAAGTTGAGAAGTTCTGCTCAGATGTATCCTTTCTATCAGTGTGTATTTTCTGCTGTGGTGCCCCATTCGGCACTGGTACAGTAGCAGCAATTTGAAAAGTTGTCATCAGCTCAGTTGTCATGTATTCTGTTGAGCATGCCAACATGTATTGGCACTGTGACAGCAGCATAAAAAAAAATAGATTGGATCCATCCCACATGTTTCATATACATCCAATAACATAGCCCCATTAAACTGGTGGGCAGCATCTAATGGTCCACTGACAGCACCCATTTTTGCCACTGATGAAATAAAGTCAGTCTGTCCAAAAAGAAGAACACCTGCTACCTCAAAAACCTTTCTCTCAGGTTACATGTTCTGATGTTTGGCACCTTTCTTCACTGCAAAAG
This sequence comes from Aristolochia californica, assembly GCF_029961685.1. Taxonomy (NCBI): domain Eukaryota; kingdom Viridiplantae; phylum Streptophyta; class Magnoliopsida; order Piperales; family Aristolochiaceae; genus Aristolochia; species Aristolochia californica. The sequence goes on from NW_027182214.1 coordinate 37,416,100, forward strand.
CAGCACCACCACCGAACTACAGAACTGGTATATCATATTGAAAAATGTGGTGCAGTACTGTTTTGTGCACTGGTTTCTGTACTGTCACAACAGTTTTTTTTTCTTGGCAGTTTGACAGCACTGTTTTCAGCAGTGCCACTATTGTTAGCACTAGTTTCTTGTTACGGTCCTGGATCTGACACGTGGATTCTTTGGGAGGATCTACAGTCTGCCACGGGTTACGGGTCTTCCAAGCATTACCATAGGGGTAGTAGGAAGACATGGGGAAGACGAAAACGAAAGATCAAACCAAAGGGAAGCTTGAAAACCCTAGAGCTCGTTGAGGAGAACTCTAAGCCTCTTTACGCTAAATTTAACCTAATTCTGAATACTTCAATGCTTCTATTTCTCATTAGTCTTACCCCTTAAATAGGGTTCACCAGGTTAGGGTTTACAATAAAATATTCCAAAAATACCCCTATAAATAAAATATTCCAAAAAACCCCTATAAATAAAATATTCCAAAAATACCCCTATGACCTAAAACTGAAATAAAATAAAGTAAATTAAAGAAAACACTAAAATAATAATGTTATTGCGTGCATAACATTACACCCCCTTGGAAAAAGAGCTTGTCCTCAAGCTCGGAAGTAGTGTCTGTATGTTGACGTCTTCACCGGTGCTGAAGTAGCATCCGCGAAAGCTATGACGCCCCCTCTATTTGCCCGCTTTTTTTTTGGGGGGGGGGGGGGGGGGGGGGGGGTCCGAGTTAACCTGGGTTGACCCGGTTCAGGAACCCGGTCCGGCTTGCGACTCAGCGGACCGGGCCAATTAAATTTTTCTAAGTTAGGAAAATTTAATCGGGAGTCGTCTTCTTCCTTCAGCGGCTCCCGAACTCTGCGGCCGGCGGTTCCGTTCCTCACGGCACCGACGATTACCGGCGACGTTCGTCTCCTTCCTCTCTCCCGGCACCGACGGAATCGCATGATTTTCCGGTGGCGAATCGTAGCCCGTCGGGGCTTCGCTGCCTGGATAGTTTCCGAGACAGAGGGGTCTCGGAAACTTGTAAATCGTCGTTCCTCAGCCTCCCGGAACCGAGATCCCTTGCGGAAAAGTTGCTTATGGCGCCGACGAACTATCCTGCTTCGCCGGTGGCGACGAGAAGACCGCTGAGGCGTCGCCGCTTGGAATTTTTCCGAGTCAGAGGGCTCTCGGGTAGTTTGCCGACGAACCCAAGGGAAGCGACTGGGTCGCCTGCTACTCCGGCGGTGAATCGCACCACTTGGAGGCGAATCGTAGCCCTTGGAGGCATATCGGAAGTTCTGCGCTTGCTCGGAGATTTCGAGTGTCGTCAGAATTTCCGGTGCAGCCATTTTTGGAATTTCGGAATCCCCAAATTCTGATGTCGTCGCCGCTGGAGTTCCTGGCCGTTGGCCTTTCTGCTCGTCCAAGGCAGCAGCTGCCTCTTCTACGCATATGCAGGAAATTTCAAGTCATATGACCTTTTCTGTGGGAGCAGGTGGCTCCATTGCCGAACATTCAATTGAAGCATCTAACCGTGCTCGTATTTCCTCCAATTCCTTACCCATAGCAACCCATCTTTCTTGGGATATAGAATAACCCATTGTGTTCCTGCTCTGATACCAGTTGTTACGGTCCTGGATCTGACACGTGGATTCTTTGGGAGGATCTACAATCTGCCACGGGTTATGGGTCTTCCAAGCATTACCATAGGGGTAGTAGGAAGACATGGGGAAGACGAAAACGAAAGATCAAACCAAAGGGAAGCTTGAAAACCCTAGAGCTTGTTGAGGAGAACTCTAAGCCTCTTTACGCTAAATTTAACCTAATTTTGAATACTTCAATGCTTCTATTTCTCATTAGTCTTACCCCTCAAATAGGGTTCACCTGGTTAGGGTTTACAATAAAATATTCCAAAAATACCCCTATAAATAAAATATTCCAAAAATACCCCTATGACCTAAAACTGAAATAAAATAAAGTAAATTAAAAAAACACTAAAATAATAATGTTATTGCGTGCATAACATTTCTGCAGTGCCACAACAGCAGCACAAAAAAATTTGGTGAAGAACTCAAGTGTTGCTTCAGGTGGCCTGTTATGTCCATACCCTGCTGTACTGAGAACAGCCACCTTGCAGTCACAGTTTTCATTCGTTGGAGCAAGTCCAAGTGCCTCACAGTGGCCAGAACCCAAATTATGTATTATGACAACAGATGGTACAGAAGAGAATTCCAGTTGTGTGTCCAATGCAGTAGGCTTTAAATTTGAAGGTCCTTCTACTTGGATCGATGATTCATGTTGCTGTGACACCTCAATTATGTCAATGCCATTGATGGAAGGCTCACCCGGCACTTCAGTAGTGTGAGAAGTTACAACAATCGATTCATTGCAAGCATTGCCCTTAACTTCTGCAAATACAGTTTGTGGGGTGACCACGGAAGAGTCCCTAATATCACAATCTGCCAACTGTGTGCTGTTTTCAGCAACCTTGTATTGAAGCTCACCGGAAATAGTGTCCCACTCCTTGAGTCCTTTTGTTTTCACCTGGAATAGTATTCAAAACTGAAGCACTTATACGCTGTCCAGACGCCCAGAATTTAACTTTTTCTTCAATAGTCATAAAAATCATTCTCTACAGTATATTCTCCACCATTTCCAGAAAAACCAAACTGCTAAGCATAAAAATCACTCTTTTCAGCAGTGTTTTCTGGCTGTCTAGCAGCAAACTTTTCTGCACTGCCACAATAGCACTGTGTCCTTGGCTGTCTAGCAGCATTGTGTTCTGTACTATCAAAACAGCTATGTAAAAACCAGCAATGCATTGAATTGAGCTGGAACAATAGGTGGAATGTTTGCATAATCCATGTGCTGGTGTAGGCTGTCCTAGTTGTTCTTTTAATACTGCGGCCATCATTGTATTCTTCGTCCTAGTGGCTAGACTCTTCATCCACAACATCACAAGCTGAGATCAAAACCTTATAATTCTTGATCTTGGAATGGGGTTCTTCCTTCAATATTGAAGCATTGGATCCTTCTATTCCCTGGTTTCCCAAGCTCAAAATAAAAATTAGTTTTTCCAAAAATATTTGTCATTTTGAGTTCTACGTTGGGCTTTTATAAAATTTTATTTTTCCTATAAATTCTTTGAAAATGTCTACTGATAAAACTTAGATCATCAAAGCTTTCCTCACTAGAGATGCTTTCTGTTGTGGACTCAATAGTACACCGAGTCACACAACGAAGAAGACAACAACAACTCACTCAATAGGATTTAATTTTTATATTTCTTTGAGTAGGATTTATTTCTTATATTTTTTTAACTAGGAGTTATTTCTAATATTGTTTTAAGTAGGAGTTATTTCTAATTACTTTATATGTAAGGGCATTATGGGGAATTATTGTAACCCTAACCCTAAAACTCCTTGACGTGACCTATTTAAGGGAAAGGTATGAATGAAATAGGTAAGCTTTGAGATTTTAGAATAACCTAGTCTAAACAGGTTGAGATCACCTCTTGATATCGAGTTTAGGGTTTACTCCAAAAATCCAACCTATCCTTCACCCTCATCATCCATACTAAGAAAAGGAGCTTCCTGCCCCTTTTCCGAGCCAAAAGAGAGGATCTTCTCTCATCACTAGCATCAACAAGAAGTTGGGTTCCATTCTCTCTTGACGAGCAGCAAAGGAGGAATAATTCTGGTTCTTTCATGTGAAGGGTTATAACAACTCTTCTTGCTGTGAATTCATCACAAAAATAGAGCAAGGACAGCCATCAACGTGAGCCAAGGCTGCCCCATCAAGCTAGGTCTTCAAGTCTTAGAACGAGCTGCATCAAATCAGGGTTGAAACCCTGATTAACGTGAGCAAAACAGGTATTTCTTCATTCTTTCTCCACCTGAATTACTTCCATTCTAGCTATAACTTTAGCACTAGAATGAGATCATAAAAAGGGAGACTGATCACTGGTGGAAGAGTACCCAAAGAAGGGACCTTTAACCCTCCTTACCGAATCCAACAACTCAGTACCAGTGCTGGATTCACAACTCCCACGCCGTGTTACTCGATCCATGACTCAGGACCGTAACAACTTGGTATCAGAGCAGGGTAACATGGATAATATCAGCAATGGAGAAATCCAAATCAGGATACAAAAGATAGAAGATAGCCTTGAAATAGCACAACCAGTGTTGGGAAAGTTTGTGGTTTGGAAGAAGAGATGAGCCGAATCATTAGCATGCTACAGGAGTTGAGGACAGAGAGACATCAGAGTCTAGAGGTGAGAGAGGTTGTTCAACCTTATCACAGAAGAGGGGAGCAGTGGCCTGGGCGCACTGCTGTCCAAGCACCTCAGCATGGAGGCACAATCCCAAAGTACACCAAGTTAGAGTTTCCCTCTTTCAATGGTTCTGTGGATCCCGTAATTTGGTTGCATAGATGTGATTTTTTTTTTTTTTGAACCAAGGGACTACTGAATGGGATAAGGTGCAACTAGCCTCTTTCCATATGACAGATGAAGCCATGTTATGGGTGACTCAAGTAGAGAAAGAGAGACCAGGAATGACTTGGGGAGAATTTAAAAATCTATGAACAGTTAGATTTGGGCCTCCCGCCAACAACAACCTCCTGGGATAGTTAGTCCTATTGAGACAAACGGGTTCGGTGGAATAATATCAAAAACTATTCCAGGAAAAGTTGGCTCGTGCTGGGGAGAGGGTATTGGTTGACCACCAGGTCTCCTTATTCACAGCAAGTCTCAATGAGTATTTATGGCTAGAGGTAGAACTCCTTATGCCTACGGATCTAGCTCATGCCATGAATATGGCCCGAGCAATGGAACAACGACAATAGTTGCAGCAACGTAAGCCGGGTTGGTCGAGTGAGAGGAACACTTCCTCCACATGGTAAGGGCGCCGCTATAATTCATCTCAGGGAGCATCTATAGCAGCACCATCCAAACACACTCCGACTACGACTTGGGTAGCCGATCCCCGCCCTGGTAATTCCCTACCGAGCTTTATAAAAAAATTGATGTTAGGCTCTCTAGCCATGGATCGAGTCACCCGGCGATCTCCTCTAGCTTCTAGATTGAATGATGAGGAAGGGAAGGATTTGGGGTTCTTGGAACGCCCAATGGTGAAGGACGTGAGCCTTGAAAGGAGCTCCCACGTTAGGCCTCTTTTGAGAGAGAACCTGATCTCATTTAGACTAATGATCAATGCTTGTTTTCATTCCTTCACTTGACGCCCTAAATAGGTCAAGGAAAACATCAAAGGTTCTATAATTACAATTAGACCCTTATGGAACTTCAAATTACAATTAAACCCCTAAGGTACTGAAATACAAGTTTACTCCATTTATTCTCTTCTCCGGTTAGCCACTCTTGATGCTATGGAGTCCATAACATCACCCCCCTCCTGAAGAAAGAGCTTGTCCTCAAGCTCGAAAGTGGGAAATAGAGTCTGGAAGGACTCGAGTGTCTCCCAAGAGGCTTCTATCAATTCCTTGTCAGTCCACCGAACCAACACTTCCCAAGCGTTGTTAACTCGCCTGGCTTGAAGGATCTGAGCGGGCGTGGGCATGGACCTGCCATCTTTGAGAGGAGGCAGAGGGGTATGCAGCAGTGGTGAGTCTCCCTTGAACGGTTTGAGAAGGGAGACATGGAAGACGTCATGGAGCTTGGCGTCTGGTGGTAGTTTCAAACGATACGCCACAGTGCCAATACGTTGCATGATCTGGAATGGCCCATAAAATTTTGGAGAGAGCTTATGGCGTTTGATGGCTGCAAGAGATAGTTGGCGGTATGGCTGAAGTTTGAGCCAAACAAATTCTCCAGGTGCAAAGGAAAGGGGACGGTGTCCTTTGTCATAAGTATGCTTCATAGTTGCTTGTGAACGTTGTAACTGAAGGCGGACTTGAGCAAGCATTGCATCTCTGTCGGCTAGTGCTTGGTCCAATGCTGCTACCCGAGAAGACCCCGGTTCATAAGAAAGTAGTCGCGGAGGTTCGCGTCCATAAACAACTTGAAAAGGGGTAGTACCCAAGGCGGTGTGGTATGAGGTATTATAACAATACTCCGCCCATGCTAACCAACGAACCCACAGTCGGGGCGTGTCCCCCACAAAGCACCGCAAATACATCGCCAATGTGCGGTTAACCACTTTTGTCTGGCCGTCTGTTTGAGGGTGGTATGCTGACGAAAAAGCTAACTTAGAACCATGGAGCTTAAATAGTTCCCCCCCGAATTTACTGGTGAAGATAGCATCACGGTCGCTGGTGATGGTCTCCGGAAGGCCATGGAGACGGAAAATATTATCCATGAAGAGCTGAGCGACCTGTGTGGCTGTATACGGATGGCTGAGGGCCATAAAATGGGCATTTTTCGAGAACCGGTCTACCATAACAAAAATAACAGATTTCCCTGTAGAAGGAGGAAGACCATCGATAAAATCCATTGATAGATCTGCCCATACCTGTGAAGGAAGTGGAAGTGGTTGGAGCAAGCCGGCGGGTTGTAAGGATTCTGACTTATTCCTCTGACAGATCTGGCATGCTGCAACATACTCAGCAATGACCCGCTTCATACCGCTCCAATAAAATTCCCGACTGAGGCGGAAGTATGTTTTCTGCTGGCCCTCATGTGTACTATCATGAAAGGAGGCAATAATGGCAGGAACGAGTACCGACGAAGGATGAAGATATATGCGTCCTTTATACAGAATGAGACCGTCCTGTAGTGTCCAGTTCTTGTCCTTGGAATGGTTTTCGATTTGAGCTTGTAACTCAAGGAGATCTGGATGATGGCTAGTATCCTGACGGATTGTGTCCAGCAAGGGCGACTTGGGGTGGCTCAATGCGTGCAAATGTGAATCCTCTAGTTCCCGGCGTGACAAAGCGTCTGCTGCCCTGTTGAGATAACCCGATTTGTATTCCACTTGAAAATCGAATCCCATTAATTTGCTGAGCCAATGTTGTTGTGGGGATGTAGTAAGGCGCTGCTCCAATAAATATTTTAGGCTACAGTGGTCTGTCCTGATCACAAAAGGTCTGCCCCACAGATACGGCCGCCAATGCTGCACAGCTTTGGCCAAACCGATAAGTTCCCTTTCATACGTGGCTAACTTGTGATGGTGAGGAGCGAGATGGCGGCTGAAATAGGCAATGGGGTGACCCTGTTGCTGCAAGACGGCACCAATCCCTCCCCCGGATGCATCGCATTCTATGATGAAATTTTCGGCAAAGTTGGGCAATTGGAGAACTGGTGCTGACGCTAATGCCTGTTTTAAGTTGTTAAATGAGGAGTCTGCCAACTGAGACCACTGAAAGGCATGTTTCTTCAGTAAATTATGCAATGGTGCTGCCAGGTGACCGTAGTCTTTGATAAATTTTCTATAATACCCTGCGAGACCAAGGAACCCTTTCAAAGCTGTAACGGTGTGAGGTGTGGGCCAATCCAGCACCGATTGTATCTTGTTGAAATCTGGTTTCACCCCGGATGCTGAGATCACATGCCCCAAATAAGCTACTTCGGATGTGGCAAAGTCACATTTGGCACGATTGAGAAATAAATGGTGTGCTCGGAGAATGGTGAAAACCTGTCTCAATTGATGCAAGTGTGCTGCCCAAGTTTTGCTATAGACCAGGATATCGTAAAAAAAAACTAAAACATGCTTCCATAAGAAAGGGCGAAATACCTGGTTCATAAGCGCTTGAAAGGTGGACGGGGCATTGGATAGCCCAAATGGCATCACCAAGAACTCGTAGTGACCATGGTGGGTGCGGAAGGCAGTTTTTTCGATATCCTCTGAATAAACCCGAATCTGATGGTAGCCAGATTTTAAGTCCAACTTTGTAAATAGTTGAGAGCCGTGTAGCTCATCCAATAATTCATCGACCACTGGAATTGGAAATTTATCTTTGATGGTGCGAGCATTGAGGTCACGGTAATCCACACAAAAGCTCCAAGATTTGTCTGATTTCTTTACGAGTAATACCGGGGATGAAAAAGGAGAACGACTAGGCTGAATAATACCTTGGTGTAGCATTTGTTGACATTGTCGTTCTATCTCATCTTTTTGCACATGGGGATAGCGGTAGGGACGCACTACCACTGGTTCTGTGCCCATCTTCAAACGAATTCTGTGATCACACTCTCTTATAGGAGGAAGGTCGGCAGGTGCCTGAAATAAATCAGCATATTCGGCCAACAATGAAGCTAAGTTATCCCCTGTTGAAGGATCCACCGAAAGTGTGTGGAGGCTGCATGGCCTCTGGGCGCTATTGCCATGGAGGTTGATCGGATGGGTGTCCTGGTTAAAACTCATGGTCAGGGATTGGAAATCCCATAAGATCGGACCCAATCGCTGTAGCCATTTAATTCCCAAGACAAGGTCAAACCCAGCCAGCGGTATGACCAAAAAATCTGCAACAAAGGAGTGACCTTCAATAGTAAAGGGCACTTCTGAACCGAACCCCACTGTGGTGACCTTGTCACCGTTAGCCACTGAGACTGATATTCCTGATTTCTGCTGTAGTGATAACCCCAACTGTTGTGCTGCCTGGCTGCTTATAAAATTATGTGTGCTGCCTGAGTCCACGAGTGCTAGCAGAATATGATGGTTCATGGTGGCATGGACCTGCATGGTATTTGTGCTATGCAGTCCGGTCATGGCATGGAGGGAGATCTCTGGTGTTTCCTCCTCGGTTTGGTCCATATCCTCCTGAAAGTCATCCTCTGAGGGGTCTTCTATTTCTACCCAAAATAGTCTTTTGCATAGATGGCCCTTGACGAATTTCTCATCACAATTGAAACATAGGCCCTGAGCCCTCCTCTGATCAATTTCTGCTTTTGTCAGACGTTTGATAAATCCTGGTGGGGGTGTAAAGGCTGGTGGTGATGGTTGGTTGGGAGGAGGCCTGGGGTGAGTGGGATAAGGGCCATGGGGCTGTGGGCGAGGTTGCCAAGGAGGACGTTTGTTTAAGGACTCACGGAAGAGGTGCTGTTTGGTGTCCAATGCTCTTGCCAAATTCATGGCGTGGGCTAGGGAGGTGGGGGCTTCCAATTCCACTTCTAGGCGAAGGGGTTCTACCAGGCCAGCCGTGAACAAATTGACATAAAGTTCAGGTCGGACTAAATGACTTGCACGAGCAAGTTTTTCTTGGAACAATTTCTGATATTGTTCTATAGTGCCAAGCTGTTTTAGATTGACCAAATCCCCAACTGGGTTGCTGCGAAGCGGAGGACCAAACCGTAGCATATAATTTTCTTTGAAAAATTCCCAATCATAGACCACAAATTCGTTTTTGAATTGATGAAACCACATAAGCGCTTCATCGAGCATGTGGAAGGCGGCTAATTGAACCTTGCCTTCGGGCAGAGTTCCTTGATTGGAAAAGAAATGATCACACCTGTGCAACCACATTAAAGGGTCGGAGGACCCATCATACGTTGGAAAATCAAGCTTTGTGTACCTTGGCACGGTAGGAGGGGCTGGATTGAGGCCCCCACGAGGTTGAGGTGTTTGGCGCAGGGGAGGAGGTGGAGGCGTTGGCAGAGGGTTGAGAGGATCTGCTGGACGTGATGAGGATGCCATCTGGACTGAAAGCTGGGTGAATCCTTCTTCCATGCGTGACAGCAACATCTGGAATTTTCCCTCCAAGCCATCGATTTGAGATTGAAGACCAGCATGGTTTTCTTCCACAAAATTTCAAATTTCTGCAGGTGAAGAGGAATCACCAAGGGTGGTCCTGTCTGATACCACGTTGTTAGGCTCTCTAGCCATGGATCGAGTCACCCGGTGATCTCCTCTAGCTTCCAGATTGAATGATGAGGAAGGGAAGGATTTGGGGTTCTTGGAACGCCCAATGGTGAAGGACGTGAGCCTTGAAAGGAGCTCCCACGTTAGGCCTCTTTTGAGAGAGAACCTGATCTCATTTAGACTAATGATCAATGCTTGTTTTCATTCCTTCACTTGACGCCCTAAATAGTCAAGGAAAACATCAAAGGTTCTATAATTACAATTAGACCCTTATGGAACTTCAAATTACAATTAAACCCCTAAGGTACTGAAATACAAGTTTACTCCATCTATTCTCTTCTCCGGTTAGCCACTCTTGATGCTATGGAGTCCATAACAATTGACGAGTGTGGAGATGGCAGAAAGGCGGTCCAAAAATCTCTGTTATAACTACGATGAGCAGTATCGGGCCGGACACCAATGTAAATGATTTTTTTGGCTCAAGATGGAGGATTCAGAGGATCGAGAGGAACCAGACGATATTATCGAGGAGGAACCACCAGAGACATCCTTGCATGCTATTACTAGGCAGAAATTGCCTACTACAATGCAAGTCCGAGCTCGGGGAGTACACACAATTTTTTGATTTTGACAGCCGCACAACATCTCCAGCTCCAGATACACACTCATCCGACAGCCACCGTCTCAGTGGCCAATGGCGAGAAGGTCCCTAGCTATGGGATTAGTAAGGCGGTAACTTTTTCCATTTAATTTACTTCATTTAATGCAGAATTTTTTTTATTCCCCTGGCAGGATTTGATATGGTTTTAGGCATTAAATGGTTACAAACGTTGGGGCCCATTCTGTGGGACTTTTTGGCTTTACCCATGAGCTTTGATTTGGCCGGAAGTCGGGTGCTCTTACAGGAATGTCAGGTGGACAGGGCCCACCGCATACACACTTTGCAGACACAGGATCAGCCAGACAGTACTAGTGATAGTCTGGTTGAGGAGTTCTCTGACCTCTTCTAGGAGCCTTCGGGGTTGCCTCCCATGAGGCACTGTGACCACAGGATCTGTCTGAAACCTGGTTCTGAGGTAGTGGTCGTGCGACTATACCGTTACCCACACCTTCAGAAGGACGAGATAGAGCGTCAGTGCCATGAGATGTTGAAACAGGGTCTTATTTATCCCAGTCGCTCCCCATTCTCTTCACCCGTCTTACTTGTGAAGAAACATGATGGGACATAGAGGTTCTGCGTGGATTATTGGGAGTTGAATGTGCAGACAGTAAAAGACAAGTTCCCGATTCCGGTAGTGGATGAGCTCTTGGATGAGTTACATGGGTCGTGGTTATTCACTAAACTCGACCTCCGTTCGGGATACCATCAGGTCCGGATGCACCCCTCTGATATCGAGAAGATGGCGTTCCGCACGCACCATGACCACTTTGAGTTTGTCGACATGCCGTTCGGGTTATCCAATGCACCCTCCACTTTTCAAGCTTTGATGAACGAGGTCTTTAGCCCCTATCTTCAAAATTTTGTTTTTGTATTTTTCGATGATATTTTGATATATAGAAAGTCGGTTGAGGAACACTTGGCATACTTGAGGATTGTTTTCGACTTGTTAAGAGCACATCAGCTCTATTTGAAACATTCCAAGTGTTCTTTTGCGGCTTCACATGTGGGGTATCTGGGACACATTATCTCATGTGAGGGGGTTACGGTGGATCCCGAGAAGATCCGAGCTATTCACGAGTGGCCGCAACCATAGTCGTGTTCTACATTAAGGGGTTTTCTGGGTCTTGCGGGCTACTACCGCAAATTTATTCAGAACTATGGGCCAGTGGTAGCACCATTGACGAGTTTACTTAAGAAAAATTCCTTTATTTGGAATGACGGGGCCACCACGTCGTTTGTGGCACTCAAAGCTGCCCTTGCATCCACTCCAGTATTACAACTTCCCAACTTCGACGAATTGTTCGTGGTAGAGTGCGACGCTTAGGGTGTGGGCATGGGGGCCATTTTACAGCAGCTGGGCCATCCTATTGCGTATTTTAGCAGACAGTTGGCAGTCCGCCATCACAAGCTGGCAGCCTATGAGCGCGAATTGATTGGGTTGGACAAAGCGGTCTAACATTGGAGGCCTTATCTCTGGGGCCGGGCTTTTCTCATACGCACAGATCACTACATCCTTAAATTCCTACAAGAACAACGTTTGACGACGTCGCCACAGCATCATTGGATCAGTAAGTTGCTGGGGTTTGACTTCTCGGTGGAGTATCGTGCAGGGAGATTAAATAAGGTGCAGATGCCTTATCACGGTGTTTTGAATATCAGCAGTTGGTCTATTCTATCAGCCAGCCGAGATTTCTCATTATGGACTTGGTGCGAGAAGCACATGCCACTAACCCTGCATTGCAGGAACTGCATCAACAGATCTCAGAAGGGAAAATGAATGTGAAGTGGTCCATCCAGGATTCACTTATTTATTACAAGCAGCGGATTTTCCTTCCACCTGAGTCCGAGTTGATTCCAGCTATTCTCTCGGCCTACCATGATAGTACACATGAGGGGATCCAGAAGACCTTGCACAGAATTCGAGCTGATTTTTACTGGCAAACCATGAAACCCTCTATTGCGACTTATGTGGGCGACTGTCAGGTATGTCAGCGCAACAAAGTCGAGCACTTGAGTCCAGCCAGTCTTCTCCAGCCTCTGGCCCTTCCTACATAGGTTTAGGCCGACATTTCAATGGATTTTGTGGAAGGCCTACCCCAGTCAGCCGGCAAATCCATACTTTTTGTAGTGGTTGATAGATTCTCCAAGTACGGGCATTTTATATCGATGGCTCATCCGTATACAGGAACACGGGTTGCTTAGACTTTCCTAGAGCAGATAGTCTGCTTACATGGCATTCCTGAATCCATTGTGAGTGACAGAGATGCAGTTTTCACCAGCACCTTTTGGCGGGAACTGTTTCGCTTGAGTGGGACGAAATTGAAGTTCTCCTCCGCCTATCATCCACAGACTGATGGGCAGACTGAGGTGGTGAACCGCACCATCTAGATATATCTCCGGTGCTTGGTGGGGGATCGTCCGTGGCAATGGGTTCAATGGCTTCTATGGGCTGAATACTGTTACAACACTTCATTCCACTCTGCATTGCAATCCACTCCTTTTTGGGTTATTTATGGCCGGGATCCGCCTCGCCTCCTCTCGTACAACCCAGGGTCCACCCGCATGGACACGATTGATCAGGCACTCATAGACAGGGATATACTGCTACAAAATATCACAGAATGGCTACGATGTGCCCAAGCTCAGATGAAGGATGTATACGATAGAGGCCACCATGAGGTCTCTTTTGAGGTTGGGAAGTATGTGTGGCTACGGCTCCAGCCCTACCGCCAATAGTCTCTTGCGGGACCTCCACGTCATAAGCTCTCACCCAGATTTTTTGGGCCATTTCCCATTCTTTGACGCGTGGGACCAGTCACCTATCAACTCAAATTACCGGACACAGCCAGAATTCATGTGTTTCATGTCTCTCTTTTGAAGCCGCATTCCGGAGCACAGCCTACATCCACTCCATTCCTACCACCGGTTGATCATGGCGAGGTTATTCTTAACCCAGCTGTAGTATTACGCTCACGGCTGACCAATGACCATTGGGAGATTCTCATCCAGTGGACGGATACTGACCCCGACGCTGCAACATGGGAGCGTGTGGACATCTTCAAACAAGTCTACCCAGCTTTTGAGCTTGAGGACAAGCTCTTTCTCCATGGGGAGGCAGATGTTGTGGACTCAATAGCACACCGAGTCACACAACAAAGAAGACAACAACAACTCACTCAATAGGATTTAATTATTATATTTCTTTGAGTAAGATTTATTTCTTATATTGTTTTAAATAGGAGTTATTTCTAATATTGTTTTAAGTAGGAGTTATTTCTAATTACTTTATATGTAAGGGCATTATGGGGAATTATTGTAACCCTAACCCTAAAACTCCTTGATGTGACCTATTTAAGGGAAAGGTATGAATGAAATAGGTAAGCTTTGAGATTTTAGAATAACCTAGTCTAAACAGGTTGAGATCACCTCTTGATCTCGAGTTTAGGGTTTACTCCAAAAATCCAACCTATCTTTCACCCTCCATTGCCATCCATCTTCACCCAAATTCATCCCTCATCATCCCTACTAAGAAAAGGAGCTTCCTGCCCCTTTTCCGAGCCAAAAGAGAGGATCTTCTTTCATCACCAGCGTCAACAAGAAGTTGGGTTCCATTCTCTCTTGACGAGCAGCAAAGGAGGAATAATTCTGGTTCTTTCATGTGAAGGGTTATAGCAACTCTTCTTGCTGTGAATTCATCACGAAAATAGAGCAAGGACAGCCATCAACGTGAGCCAAGGCTGCCCCATCAAGCTAGGTCTTCAAGTCCTAGAACGAGCTGCATCAAATCAGGGTTGAAACCCTGATTAACGTGAGCAAAACAGGTATTTCTCCATTCTTTCTCCACCTGAATTACTTCCATTCTAGCTATAACTTTAGCACTAGAATGAGATCATAAAAAGGGAGACTGATCACTGGTGGAAGAGTACCCAAAGAAGGGACCTTTAACCCTCCTTACCGAATCCAGCAACTCAGTACCAGTGCTGGATTCACAACTCCCACGCCGTGTTACTCGATCCATGACTCGGGACCGTAACACTTTCAACACTGTTATGGACTCAATAGCACATTGAGTCACACAAAGGAGGAGGCAAAGACTCATTGAGTTCACTAGTTTAAGTTTCATAATTTATATTGCTTTCAGTTTAATTTTTCAGTAATTATGTAATGAGCAAGGACATATGGGCAGAATTGGTATTTTAAGCTCTAAAACACTTATGATGTTTAAACCCTATTTAAATGTTAAGGAAATAGAAAATAGACAAGTCTGAAATTAGGTTAATTTAGGGTAAGGAGGTTCCCTTGACGAGCTTCCAGTTTTGGGTTCTTGGCATGAACTTGCATTGTTTTCTTGGTGAATTTGTTGGGTATCTAGGTTTATTGCAAGAGGAAGGAGAAAGGGGGTTAATCACTCTCTTCCGAGCTGGAGGAGAACCCTGCTTCTTTCACGGAAAACTCAGAAAGAGGTGAGAGGGTTGCGTAACCTTTTCAAGAAGTAGAAGGAGCTCAGTTTGCTGGATTGGCGTGCCCTTCAAGAGGTAACTCTAAACTCTTTTTTCGAGTGTAGAAGGATTAGGAATTAAATTTCTTTTACCTACATGACCAATAGCTGCATGGTAGAGAAACCCTACCCCTTGACGTTAATCTCAGATAAGGGTTTCATACGTTGGGTCTTAAACTATCCCATTAATACTCTGGTTGTATCTAGACGTGAGAAAAGGAAACTCCTTTTCAAGCAAAACGATCACAACAAGAGAAAAGTTGGTTCTTTATTCATTACAGTGATCAAAGAACCCTCTTAATGTGGTGGATCCTCAACTACCTCACCGAGTTACTAGATCCATGGCTAGGGACCATAACAACTTGGTATCAGAGCAGGTGCTACGTCACAAGTTCGATTCCCCTTGGACGCAAGCCATGCTATGCTACGGCCAGATATCCCCTCATTACGGCACGTGCCATAGACACCACCCGGATGATCGTTGCTTAGTCTTGAGCCGCCATGGGCATCAGCTCGTGGTGATGGATGTACTGTTGTGGTCCTAGGCTAAGTAGCTATGCCTTCCACTCCTAACAGGCTGGTCTTTTAGGTAGTATTGGCTAGGTGCTTAATATTTGGTATCAGAACAGGCGCTACGTCCCGAGTTTGACTCCCCGCGTGTGCGGGTGACCGCAATCCCCGGACGTTCCCCAAAGGCTCTCATCGCTGTGTTAATGCCATCATGGTTGTCCTCAAGCTCGTAAGCTAGGTAGACCTGTTTGAAGTTGTCGAGCCGCTCCCATGTTGAGGACCGGAGCTCTGACTTGCATAGTTGTGGGCGATTTCTGCCCAGTATTGGCATGCAAGGATATGTCCGGTGGTTCATCCTCTATCATCTCCTCCATGTCATCTGGATCAGTTGCTTCATCCACTTCAAGCCAAAACAACCTTTTGCACTGAAGACCTGCCCGATACTGCTCATCACAGTTGTAACACAGATTCTTAGACCGCCGTTCTACAATCTCTGCACTTGTCAATTTTTTTATATACGGAAGTGTAGGATTACTAGATCTCATATCCCCTATCATAGTAATACCCGGGTTGTTTCTGGGAGGAGTTACTGCTGATTGAAAAGCCTGAGGAGGAGTATTGCGCTCTCCTTGCCCAGTGGAGGAAGTGCTCCGTTCCCCTGGCCATGGAGGTCGTCTGTGTTGGAATTTTTGTCGGAGTTCTAATCCACGGGATATATTCATAGAGCTGGATAAGTTAACAAGTGCATAGAGCTCCACCTCTAGCCTTAATGACTCCGTAAGGCCTTCCGTAAATAGCGTTACTTGCTGATCCCCACGTACCTTGCTGGTTGCTCCTGCTAATTTTTCCTGGAACAACTGTTGATACTGCTCCACTATTTGGTGTAACAAAACCAAATCTCCCAAAGGCTTGCTGTAAGCAGGAGGACCAAAACGGAGAGAGCATAAATTCTTAAACACATCCCATTCGACAACCTCTCTATCATGCTCGACTTGTGGAAACCAGAGTTGTGCATCCCCCCAGTAAGTGGAAGGCCAACTGTACTTTATCACAAGCTGTTATTCTTTGATGGAGAAATTTTTTTTCGAACCGATATAGCCAAATCAAAGGATCTTCTGACCCATTATAAGTAGGGAAATCAAGTTTAGTATACCTAGGTACAATGCCTCCCTCTGGTTGAAGTGTCCTTGCTAGCAAGAGAAACTAGTGTGCCCAGCAAACTCATCTCCCCCTCTGTTATGCGAGTGGTCCCCTCCTCTTTGCTCTGGAATCGTGTTCCTTCCAATTGCTAGACCAGTCTCCATGCTATCCATCCTTCCATTCAGATCAATTTTATAAAACGTCTCCATGAATGCATCAAACTTTCTGTCATTATCTGGCTCGTTTTTGCTGATTACTTCCAACAATTCATTGTTGATGTTCTCTGCCGTGTTACCCTGCTCTGATACAATGTTGTTATGGTCCCTAGCCATGGATCTAGTAACTCGGCTAGGTAGTTGAAGATCCAACACATTAAGAGGGTTCTTTGATCACTATAATGAATAAAGAACCAACTTTTCTCTTGCTGTGATCATTTTGCTTGAAAAGGAGTTTCCTTTTCTCACGTCTAAATACAACCAGAGTATTAATGGGACAATTTCAGACCCAACGTATGAAACCCTTATCTGAGATTCACGTCAAGGGGTAGAGTTTCTCTACCATGCAGCTATTGGTCACGTAGGTAAAATAAACTGAATTCATAACCCTTCCACACTCGGAAAAAGAGTTTAGAGTTACCTCTTGAAGGGCACGCCAATCCAGCAAGTTGAGCTCCTTCTCCTTCTTGGAAAGGTTACGCAACCCTCTTACCTCTTTCTGAGTTTTCCGTGAAAGAAGCAGGGTTCTGCTCCAGCTCAGAAGAGAGTGATTAACCCCTTTCTCCTTCCTCTCATAATCAACCTAGATACCCAACGAATTCACAAAGAAAACAATGCAAGTTCACTCCAAGAACCCAAAACTGGAAGCTTGTCAAGGGAACCTCCTTACCCTAAATTAATCTAATTTCAGATTTTTCTATTTTCGATTTCCTTACACTTTAAATAGGTTTTGACATCATAAGTGTTTTAGGGCTTAAAATACAAATTCTGCCCCTACATCCTTTCTCATTACATTACTAAAAAATTAAACTGAAAGCAATATAAATTGTGAAAGTTAAACTAGTGAACTCAATGAGTCTTTGCCTCCTCCTTTGTATGACTCAATGTGCTATTGAGTCCATAACAAGCACTCACTTTGATCTTAAGAGCAATGGTTTTTCTTTTGGGTATCTCTACCTCAACTTCTTGAGGTTCCATCTCATATTTGAGAAGGACTCTTAATAGCTCTTCCAAGCTCATTTTCCTAAAATTTGCATTCTCATGAATTTGAGTACTTCCTTTGTCTTCTTCATGTCCCATGACTTTGAAAGTACCTTGAGAAGTTTATCATTTTTCTATATAAGGAAATCTCTTCTCCGAGGATATTCAAATCATTAATTATATGAGTGTTGATTTTCAAGACTCCATAGATTTAGCTCATGGAGAAAAAGAGAGAGGGACTTATTGGGAGAAAACAAAGGAAGAAGAGGTTATGGACTTGATGTCCTAACCCTTCCCCTAAAGCTCAATTTATAGATTAATGATCCTAAAATATTACAATAATTCCCCTGAAACTTTAACCCAATTACATCAATGCCATCTCTATGAGATGATTCTTTATTAACCATCCCACCATCATTGTATGGGCCTACGGGCCTTCTCCTTACTCTATCAGCCCTGAGCCCATCTTCTACATCTCTTGGATATGTGGCCTTCCTTGGTTGTGTCATCTTCCAACACTCCCCCTCAAGCTAGAGGTGAGAAGAACAACATGAACTCCCAGCTTTCTGAAAATGGTGTATAGGATTTTCTCGTATAAAATAGCAGTCCTCCATATCTTATAATACTCTCCCTCACATTGGTGGTGTCTTCCATGAGGCCCAACTGACATAAGATAAGTGACAGTAAAATCACTTCTAGCCGTATGACATCGCTCCAAACTCCAATCATAACTCATGTTGAATGTAGGGTACACTCCTATCTTTTGTAGGTAGTGGGTCCATACGTAGTGCTCAAAAGTGTATTAAAACTCTTTCATCACTGTGTCCCTCCACAGGACACCAACTCTCAAATGGTAGGATTAATAAATACCAATTAAGGGGGGTAACGGGTAATTATCTGAAAGATAATATTATGGGGTCACCTTGGCTTTCTTCATCATCAGAATAGCCAATGCTGATAAAAATCAGCAATTGAGAAGTCCTTCAATAATAAAGGAGTGAATGCACATTTATTGGCATATTTTCAAACCACAAACCTTTATCTTTTAAATTCCTACCAAAAGTTTTTTAAAGAGAAAGAGAGAGAGCCTTTAATTTTGGAAAACCTTCAATGTCTTTCAATCATTCTTGTATACATCATAGTAAAAGCTCCTTGAGTTATTCACAATGTGCTACAAAGGTGGAGGCAACTTGAATCTCACAAGGGGAAACATCTTTCCATGTAAGGTGTAATGTTTCCATTTCTTTTCACGTTTTTGTGAAAGGTTCATCCAGGATATGTTAATCTAGACAGAAAGGGCTAGATAGAGCAAGAATCTAGTAGCAATCTCTTGGGGAGATTGATTTGTGTAAAATCATCTATTGAGCTACACGTGGCCAAAGAGACTCAAATTCTCTTTTATAATTTTCCAGCTATTAGAGTGTAATAGTGGAATTTTCCCTAGCACTGGTTTTTGGGTGGTGACTACCACTAGGGGAACATCCATAACAAAAAGATTAATTGTCCCAGTGGTGTATGCATTTTTTTTATATTTTAAATTGTTTTTATGCATGATATTTTAATTGCACGCACAAGTTTAATTTGAATATCTCACTTCACACCCCCTTCCCCTTGATAAGCCACCTGGTCCTACAAGCTACATGTGGCTTAAAGAGAGTCGAAATCTCTTTGATATAAATTCCAGCTAATAGAAATAAATTAGTGGAGTTCTCCAAGCACGGGTTATTGGGCGGTGAATACCAATGGGAGAATATCGATAACAAAACCAGCTAATAGAGATAAATTAGTGGAATTCTCCAAGCACTGGTTATTGGGCAGTGAATACCAATAGGGGAACATCGATAACAAAACATCTTGTGTTATCTTTGTGGTGTGTGGATGTTTTACAATTAAAATTACATGTTTGCATGATTTTTATTTTCATGCCTCAGTAAATTTTCTATTTGTAATCCTTAATTCGCCCCCTTTTGAGAAGCCTCCAGGGCCAACAATTGGTATTAGAGCAGGCTAAATATTTAATTTGAGTCAAGTATACTTGATTTTGAAATCGATTAAATGACATCTTAAGACAAATAGCTCATTCCCTAAGGTCAATCAACCAATCGTCCCCCATTATTCAATGGATTAAATTATAGATATTGAAATGTAAGAATGGAATTCTTCCTCCAATCCATGGATTGTGACATATGACATGCGACAAAGAATGAGCCATTTGAACCTCAAATGTTGGAAAATGGCATTCTAGTCATGAAAAAATTCATAGAGCTGACTTGGGAAGACAAGGGGCATCTCAAAATGAACTCTAAGGCCATCAGCCTCTTGTTTTGTGCTGTAGTACCCAATGAGTTCAATAGGGTCTCCACATGTAAAACTGTAAAAGAAATTTGGGAAAAACTAGAAGTCACACTTGAGGGATTCACTAGAGTCAAGGACTCTAGAATTAGTTTGATGATAGCCCAATATGATGAATTTAAGATGGAAATGGGTTAATAAATTTCCAAGATGAACTCTAGGTTCACTAGTATAATATATGAATTGAACATATTAAGAGAAGAAATTTCATTGTAAAGACAAAATGACAAGCTTCTCAAGGCATTTCCAAAGTCATGGGACATGAGGAAGACAACCATTCATGAGAATGAAAATTTAAGAATAATAAACTCTAAAGAGGTTCGTGGAATCCCCCTAACATATGAGATGGAGCCTCAAGAAGTTGAGGAAGAGCAATCCAAAATAAAAATATATTGCTTTAAAAGCCAAAGTAAGTACTAAAAGTGTCTCATGTGAACAATGCTCTGATGAGGTAAGTTTTCATCACTAGACATGTACAAAGAATATATAGGAAAAAGAAGAAATTTAGAAAAGGTCACACCAGAACTCAAAATGACTAATCATTTAAGAAATCTGACATTTGTTTTGAGTGTGGTAAACTAAGGCATAGAAGGAACATATGCCAAAATCTAGAAGGAAGAACCCCATCCTCAAGAAAAGATCCCTAGAACAAGAAGAAGAGGGTCTTGATCTCAGATTGGGATGCTATGGATGATGAGTCTAGCCACTTTGAGGAAGAAGAGAACTATGTTGAACTCATAGCTATTAAAGATGAAGATGAGTAAGTGAGTCAGATTATGAAAATGAGCTTGAATTGTGTTAGAAGGTGGGACCAACCCCTCCATGCCCACACGAGGTGACATGATGAGTCACCACATGAGGTGGCAGGATGAGTCATCATATGAGCTAGAATCCTCATCATATTTACTTGATTGATCTTCCTTTCATTGATGTAAGTTAACTAATCATTGTTGAATTTAGGACCCCTTTTCTAATATCTTGAGCAAGGGAAGAGAGAAATAAAAAGAAGAAATAGGGAAGAAGGTTCTTCGGTAGAGAGAAGAGGAGAAGAGAAACCAAGATCTGCTTCAAGCAAAGAGAGAGAGAGAATTACTCAAGAAAGAATTGTTGAACTTGATTAATTTCGCATTACGACACCTCTATGTATAGTAGACGAAGTGATAGAGTCCTTATAAAATTAAACTTTAAGTCTCCTAATTGCTTTCCAAATCTAACTCTCTAAGATAAGCCTATCATGGAAAGATAACACAATCCACTAGAGGTCTAATATAAATTGAACTCTAACTCTTCTTTAATCACATGGACATAAGAGAGGAGGCTGGTTCGTGGTCTTATCTCTATAGGTCCCACATGATCTTCCACCTCATGTTTATAAGGTTACTATCTCGTGGTATCTTTTTCGGTCCCACTTGATCTTCAAAAATTCTAGCTTATTCCAGCTTGTGCTTCTTATCTCCTAACTCATGTCAGCCTGGGTGAGGACTCTTCTTGGCATCCCATGTCCTCATGGTGGGTACCACTAGCTCATGCAACCATAGTGGGTCCCACATTGTAACACTCCCCCTCAAGCTGGGGGTGAGAAAACAACGTAGATGTCCAGCTTGCTGCACATGATAGACATAATCTTGTGAGTGACCAGCTTGATGAGAATATTTGCAACTTGACTTTAGAGATAAAAGGCATGTTTGGAACTTTTCTCGTATAAAGTGGTAGTCCACTTCAATATGTTTTGTTCTTTCATGGAAGACTAGATTCAATGTAATGTGTATTGCTACTTGATTATCACAATATAGATCCATCAGAGTTTCTTTGTAAAATCCCAATCTAGTGAGAAGAGATCTGATCCATATGAGTTCACTAACAGTGGGTGCCATGGCTCAGTATTCTGCTTCAGCACTAGACCGTGCCACTATATTTTGCTTCTTTCTACTCCATGTAACCAAATTCCCTCCAACCATCATAAAAAATCCCGAAGTAAATTTCCTGTCATCTAGGATCCGGCCCAATCTGCATATGAAAATCCTTCTATGTTGAAATGAACATGATTTTTATAGAGAAGCCCTCTTCCTAGAGATCCTTTCAGATATCTTAATACCTTTCTAGTTCTTGCCAATGACTAAGTTACGGTTGGTGCATATATTGACTCACCACACTTACTGTATTTGGCCTTGTGAAATAAGTCTTCACACTAGTCTTTGATATTTCCCGATATCTACATCTTCTCTAGTACTTGCACATAATTTTGTATTTGAGTCCATAGGAGTTTCTACTGGTTTGCATCCCATCATTCTTGTCTCCTCCAGTAGATCAAGGGCATACTTCCTTTAGGATAGCACAATCCCATGTCTGGATCGTAATACTTCAATACCCAGAAAATATTTGAGTAGTCCAAGATCCTTTGTCTTGAGTTCAACACATATTTTTTCTTTTGTTTCCAAGATGCCCTTGAAATCACTTCCAGTTAAAATGATATCATCAACATATACTACCAAAATTACCTTGCCTCTAGGGGTGTTTTTAATAAATACTAAGTGATCTCCAGAGCATCTGAAAAATCCAGCCTATATTAGGGTTTGACTTAATTTTCAAACCAAGCATGAGGGGACTGTTTTCGACCATACAAAATTTTTTTAGTCGAGATACGGACTTTGCCTCAACCTCATACCCAAGTGGTTGCTGCATATAAATTTTTCTTTAATATCCCTATTCAGAAAGGCATTTTTCACATCATGTTGATATATTTGCCATGAAGAAGTGGTCCCCAGAGATAATAATACACGTACCGAGTTCATTTTTTCTAGTGGAGAGAAGATTTCTTCATAATCAATACCATAACATTGAGTATAACCTTTAGCAACAAGTTGATCCTTCAGCCATGCAATTGACCCATTCAGATTATGTTTAACAGTAAAAACCCATTTGCAACCGATTGGTTTCTTATCTGGCGGAAGAGAAACTAGTGACCATGTCTGATTTTCATGAAGTTCCTTTATTTCTTCATCATTGTTGCCTTCTACCCTAGATGTTGTAGAGCCTCTCTATGGAACAAATATAAAAGAAATAGAAGAAAGAAATTGACAACATAAAAGTGATAGGCAATGATGAGACTCAAAGTTTGAACTGGGATGAGAAGTAGAAGGCCTAGTGCATGATTTAGGTTCTTTTCTTGCAGTAATAGGATGAGTATCATATTGAGGGCCAAAAACAACTGGAGCAATATGTTAAGTTCTTCCCTTGCCATGGATCGAGTCACCCTTCTTTCCTCTCTTCCCTCCATGGATGACCTTGACGTTGGAAGAGAATTCTTGTTTCTTGAACGAGTAATGGTGAAACTCAATTAGAACGAAGGAGCTTTGGAGGAAGCTCAACCTTGGACCTCAAAGGGAGAAATCTGACCTAGACCTCTGAGGGAGAATCTGACCTATAAAATATAATTTTCTCAATACTTGCCTCTCTTCTCCTTCACGTCCCCCTAAATAGGGTTGAGGACAGAAATACAAAGATGACCCATAGGTCAAGTGGTTCACACCACATTACACTGAACCAACCCAAAGTAAACCAAACCAAATAAAGTAAACCAAACCGAATTGAAATTACATGAAAAGTAAATTGACATAATTTAATTCCTATGCCTATGGATAACTCGTGATGCTATGGAGTCCATAACATCACCCCCTTGGGGAAAGAGCTTGTCCTCAAGCTCAAAGTATGGGTAGAGGGTGCGAAACGCCTCTAATGGCTCCCATGTCATATCACTGGGGTCAACATCAGCCCATTGCACTAAGATCTCCCAATCACCTTGAATATGGCGAGTTTGTAATACCTGTGCTGGGGTAGAAAGTACATGTCCCTCATGGAGTGGGGGCAGCGGGGTGTGCAGCAAAGGCGAATCACCTTGGAAGGCCTTTAATTGTGAGACATCAAAGACGTTGTGAATTCTGGCCTATGGCGGAAGCTGCAATCTGTAGGCCACTGTCCCAATGTGGTCCATCACCTGAAAGGGACCATAATATTTAGGAGAGAGCTTGTGACGTTTGGAGGCTGTCAACGACAACTGCCTGTAGTGTTGGAGACGCAACCGAACATAATCTCTAGAAGAAAAGAAGACTTCCCGGTGCTTCTAGTCATAATATTTTTTCATAGAATGTTCTGCCTCCTGTAGATGAGTGTGCACCTCAGTGATGAATGTGTCTCTTTCAGCTAATGCTTGGTCCAAAGTAGTGACTTTAGAGGCCCCTTGTTTATAGGCTAAAAGACGGGGAGGTTCTCTACAATATAACACCTTGAATGGGGTTGTGCCGAGTGCGCTGTGGTAGGAGGTGTTGTAACAGAACTCAGCCCAGGCGAGCCACTTAACCCACCTCTTAGGTAAGTCCCCCATGAAATAGCGGAGATACATTTCAAATGTTCTATTGACGACCTCTATCTGACCATTAGTCTACGGATGGTAGGTTGAAGAAAAGGCTAACGTTGTGCCCTTTAACTTGAAGAGTTCTTTCCAAAAGGTACTTGTAAAGATTGCATCCCTATCACTGGTAATTGAATTAGGCATAACCGGACAATGTTATCCATAAAAAGTTGATCGACCAGAGTTGCAGTGTAAGGATAAGCCAGAGGAATGAAATGCCCATACTTAGAGAAACGATCCATCACTACAAGGATAACAAATTTACCCGATGAACAGGGAAGTCCATCTATGAAGTCCATATAAATATCAGACCAGACCTGTGACGGAAGCTGAAGTGGTTGGAGCAACCTAGCTGGACTTAATGTTTCAGCTTTATTCCATTGACAAGTCTAACAAGCTGCCACATAATCAGATATACTGCGCTTCATGCCCCTCCAATAAAATTCCCTACTGATCCGGAAATATGTTTTTTGTCGGCCCTCATGTGTACTGTCATGGAAGGAGGCTAAAATACTGTTAATCAGAGGGGATGTGTAGTGTAGAAAAATTCTGTTTTTGTAGAGGACGAGATTGTCCAGAACCCTCCAATTGTTTGCCGCTGTCTGTTATGGACTCTATAGCATCACGAGTTACCAACAGGCGTAGGAATTAGTGAATGTGCTTTTCAATTTCCATGTAATTGTTTCTTGGTTTGGTTTTGTCTTTGGTTTGGGTTGGTTTAGCATTTATTGGTTTGAACCATTGACCCAAGAGGTCTTTAGGGTTTTGGAAGTCCTCCACCCTATTTAAGGGGACGGCTAGGGTAATGAGAATAATGAATTGAGTTCACTTTAGCTAGCGTAATTTAGATAAACAGGTCAAGAGCTCCTTCAAGCGCTCTTCTGTTTTTCCCCCAATTCTTCTTTCCGAAATTCAATTCCCTTCAACCCCTCATTCCATCTCAACGCCAAGCAAGGTAATGGAAGGAAGAGAAGAGAGGAGGGTGACAAGATCCATGGTTCGTGAGGATCCTAACAACGTGGTATCAGACAGGTCCACCCTCGGTGATTCCTCTTCTCCAGAGGACATACGTCAAGTACTTTCAGAACTTCAACAACGATCCACTCTTCAAGGTACTGAAATTTTTCACATCAATACTACCTTACAAACACTGGAATCATCTCTACAAACCATCCTCTGACAACTTGCTGCACTTCAAGCACCAACGCCACCACCAACAACCAATTTTCAACCACAACCAGTTCCCAACCAACAATTCACGCCACCACCAAATCCACCCCTGCGCCAACCAATGGGTTCAATGGCCACTCACGCACAAGGACCATCAACGGTTCCCAGGTACTTTAAACTTAACTTTCCTACATATGATGGCTCTAAAGATCCTTTACTGTGGTTCACGAAATGTGAACAATTCTTCTATCATCAACAAACGGTGGAAATGGACAAGGTTACTTTGGCCACCTACCACATGCTCGATGAAGCTCTCATGTGGTTCCATCACTACTGAAATGTCTATTCCATTCAGGATTGGATGCACTTTAAACATGCTTGCTAGTTGAGGTTCGAACCTCCAGCTAGCAGCAACCCAGTGGGGGAATTGATCAACTATAAACAGACCAGCACCTTAGAAGTTTACCAAAAAAACGTTCCAAGAAAGGTTGGCCCGAGCTAGTGAATTTGTTCCTCCTCACCTACATGTTCAGATTTTTAATGCTGGATTGACAGAGGTAGTTAGATTGGAAGTGGAATTACTTGGTCTGACAAATTTGGACTCAACAATGAATTATGCCAGAGCTGTGGAACACAAACAGAGAGTTCTAAAAGAGCCTTTACAAAGAAAACCATTTTGGAACAACAGAATACAGGGTACTGCATTTGGTCCACGTTTTGGGTCCTCTGCCCCTATCCGAGCAGATCAGGCTACCAGTGTGCCTCCACACTCTATGCCACATAAATTTTTGACTAAACAGGAAATGGACGCTTGAAAGGCAAAGGGCCTATGTTTTAATTGTGACGAACAATTCCTGTCCAGACATACCAGTAAACGTTTATTCAGTATTGAACTGTTGGAAGAAGATTCAGAAGAGCTTCTTCAAAATGAAATTGTTGAAGAGGTACAATAGGAAACAGAGCTCTCCCTCCACGCCATGCATGGCCTACGTAGTTCTAATACCATGCAGGTAAAGGCCAGGTTACATCATCTCATGCTACTTGCTTTAGTTGATTCGGGCAGCACACATAATTTTATCAGTGAACCAGCCGCGCAACAATTGGGATTGGAAATTCAACAACAAAGGGGACTCTCAGTTTCAGTGGCCAATGGGGCCAAAATTGCTAGTGTGGGGTTATGTGCTAACACCCCTTTCACCATTGAGGGGCATTCCTTTTAGGAAGATTTACTAGTCATTCCATTGGCTGGATTTGATTTGGTGCTCGGGGTCAAATGGCTCCAGTAATTAGGACCGATATTATGGGACTTTCAGGCTCGGACTATGACATTTTCAGAACCACAGGGTCAAATTACATTACAAGGCATTGTGGCACAGGTACCTAACACACTTCATACTTTGCAGCTTCAACACACTGGTGTTGATCAGTTAGCTCCTTTAGTTACAGCATTTGCGGATTTATTTAATGATCCTATGGGTCTACCACCAGGGCATCATTGTGATCACCGCATTCGTTTAAAGTTGGGAACTGATCCTGTAGTGGTGTGGCCTTATCGTTACCCGCATATACAGAAAGATGAAATAGAACGACAGTGCAGGCATATGCTTGCTCAGGGTGTGATCCAGCCCAATCGATCTCCTTTCTCCTCACCAGTGTTACTTGTACGTAAAAAAGATAAATCTTGGAGATTTTGTGTCGACTATAGGCAACTCAACTTGCACACAGTTAAGGACAAGTTCCCCATTCCAGTCGTGGAAGAGTTGCTGGATGAGTTACATGGTGCAACAATTTTTACCAAATTAGATTTGAAATCGGGCTATCATCAAATACGAGTTCACCTGGCGGATGTGGAGAAGACTGCCTTCCGCACACATCACGGTCATTTCGAGTTCCTCGTCATGCCCTTCGGTCTCTCCAATGCACCCTCCACCTTTCAGGCCCTCATGAATGAGGTCTTTTCATCACTTCTGTGCAACTATGTGTTAGTCTTTTTTGATAACATTCCGGTCTACAAAAAAATTGGGAAGAACATCTCCACCACCTCCATCAGGTATTTACCATTCTACGCTCTCATCATTTGGTTTTGAATAAATCAAAATGTTCTATGGGTACATCTGAGGTGGCATATTTGGGCCACGTCATATCAGCCGTGGGCATGAAAGTTGACCAGAGGAAGATACAAGCAGTTACAGATTGGCCGATTCCCACATCCATCACAGCATTAAAGGGATTTTTGGGCCTCGCGGGATATTATAGAAAATTTATCCAATCTTATGGCCAGATAGCAGCACCACTCAATAACCTGCTAAAAAAATGCCTTCCACTGGTCTTCTTCAGCAGAACAAGCCTTTAACCTATTAAAGGAGGCCTTAGCCTCAGCACCAGTCCTACAATTACCAGATTTTGAGGGAGACTTTGTGGTGGAATGTGATGCATCCGGGGGAGGTATAGGGGCAGTGTTACAACAATTGGGACACCCCATTGCTTATTTCAGCCGTCAGTTGGGACAACACCACCATAAGTTAGCTGCATATGAGAGGGAATTGATTGGGTTAGCCAAGGCTGTCCAACATTGGCGACCTTATCTTTGGGGACGACCGTTTCTAATTTGTACAGATCATTGTAGCCTCAAGTATCTTCTTGAACAACACCTCACCACATCCCCACAGCAGCATTGGTTAACTAAACTCATGGGCTTCGATTTTACGGTTCATTATAAGCCCGATAGTTCAAATTTGGGGGTTGATGCCTTATCATGCCGGGATAATTCCGCCACACAACTTTATGCAATCAGTCACCCACGTTCACTGGTATTAGACTCTATTCATGAAGAATTACATCAATATCCGGATCTCATGTCATTATATCGGGATATTCAACAAGGGAGAGCTGCTCCTCATTGGACGATTCAGGATCGTCTCATTCTCTACAAAAACAGGATCTTTTTGCATAATACATCCCCACTTCTTCACACCATCCTGTTCTCTATCCATAATAGCACACTTGAGGGTCGACAGAAAACATATTTCCTAATCAGTCGGGACTTTGACTGGAAGGGCATGAAGAGCACAATTGCTGATTATGTAGCTGCTTGTCAGATTTGTCAAAGAAACAAGGCCGAATCTTTAAGTCCGGCCGGCCTATTGCAACTTCTGCAACTACCATCTCAAATCTGGTCTAATATTTCCATGGACTTCATTGTTGGACTTCCCATTTCATCAAGTAAATCGGTGATATTCGTCGTCGTTGATCGGTTTTCAAAATATGGGCACTTCCTTGCTTTGGCGCATCCATATACTGCTGCTCAGGTCGCTCGATTATTTATGGACAACATTGTCCGATTACATGGAATTCCCTCATCCATTATCAGTGACAGGGATGCCATTTTTACCAGTATCTTTTGGAAGGAATTATTCAAATTACAGGGCACCCAATTGGCATTTTCGTCTGCCTATCATCCACAAACGGACGACCAAACAGAGGTTGTCAATCGCACGATTGAAATGTATCTTCGTTGTTTTGTGGGGGACGCACCTAGAAGATGGGTGAAATGGCTTTCATGGGCAGAATTTTGCTATAACACATCTTACCACACAACACTGGGCACTACTCCTTTCAGCGTAGTTTATGGTAGAGATCCACCTCATTTGTTACCAAATGAACCTGGGGCATCCAAAGTCGTCACTTTGGACCAAGCATTAGCTGAATGAGACGCTTTGCTCACTGAGGTACGTACACATCTGCAGGAGGCCCAACACTCTATGAAACGCTTTTATGATAAGAAGCATCGGGAGGCATCTTATTGCCCTGGAGACTATGTGTGGTTAAAGCTTCAACACTACCGCCAGCTGTCCCTGACTGTAGCCAAGCGCCATAAGCTGTCTCCAAAATATTATGGTCCATTTCCGATATTGGACCAAATTGGGCCTATGGCATTCCGCTTGCAGCTACCACCGGAAGCAAAGATCCACAATGTATTTCACGTCTCCCAATTGAAGCCCTTCCAGGGTGACTCGCCCCTACTACACACTCCATTGCCGCCACTACATGAGGGCAGAGTCCTTTCTATTCCGGCTCAGGTAATACAAGCACGCCACATTCAAGGGGATTGGGAAATTCTTGTCCAGTGGGCAGATGCCGATCCCAGTGACACCACATGGGAGTCGTTATCAGCATTTCGACTTTTATATCCTTCCTTCGAGCTTGAAGACAAGCTCTTTCTCCAAGAGGGGGTGATGTTATGGACTCTATAGCATCACGAGTTACCAACAGGCGTAGGAATTAATGAATGTGTTTTTCAATTTCCATGTAATTGTTTCTTGGTTTGGTTTTGTCTTTGGTTTGGGTTGGTTTAGCATTTATTGGTTTGAACCATTGACCCAAGAGGTCTTTAGGGTTTTGGACGTCCTCCACCCTATTTAAGGGGACGGCTAGGGTAATGAGAATTATGAATTGAGTTCACTTTAACTAGCGTAATTTAGATAAACAGGTCAAGAGCTCCTTCAAGCTCTCTTCCATTTTCCCCCCAATTCTCCTTTCCGAAATTCAATTCCCTTCAACCCCTCATTCCTTCTCAACGTCAAGCAAGGTAATGGAAGGAAGAGAAGAGAGGAGGGTGACAAGATCCATGGCTCGTGAGGATCCTAACACTGTTCCCTGCTGGATGTCCTGGCATAAGGAGATAATATCTGGGTACAGTTGTGCCTCTTCCCATATAGAATCCAACAAAAGAGCTCTAGGCTGACTGATGGCATTTAATTGCGGCTCTGGAACGTCCCGACGAGATAATGCATCAGCCCCTACATTCAAACTTCCCGGTTTATACTCGATAGAAAAGTCAAACCCCATAAGCTTACTTAACCAATGCTGTTGTGGTGAAGTAGTGAGACGTTGCACAAGAAGATACTTGAGGCTGCAATGATCAATGCGAATAAAAAAAGAATGTCCCCATAGATAAGGGCGCCAATGCTGTATAGCTTTCGCCAATCCGATCAATTCCCTCTAATAAGCTGCCAACTTGTGATGGTGTTGGCCCAGATGACGGCTAAAATAAGCAGTCGGGTGGCCCTGTTGGTGCAACACTGCGCCAATACCGCCCCCTGAAGCATCACATTCCACTACAAATGACTCATCAAAGTTGGGGAGCTGCAAAACTGGGGCTGATGACAAGGCATCTTTCAAGTGCTGAAAGGAATGAGCTGCTGGCTCTGACTAGGTAAAAGCATTTTTCTTGAGGAGATTGTTGAGCGGAGCTGCAAGCTGGCCATAGCTATGAATAAATTTTCTATAATATCCTCTTAAGGCTGTAATAGATGTAGGAATAGGCCAATCTGTGACCACCTGTATCTTACTCTGGTCTACCTTCACCCCCACTGCTGAAATAACGTGGCCCAAGTATGCCACTTCTGATGTGCCCATAGAACATTTTGACCGATTTAAAACCAAATGATGTGAACGTATAAGAGAAAATACCTGGTGAAGGTTCTGAACATGTTCTTCCCAGCTGTTGTTATAGACCAAAATATCATAAAAATGCCAATACGTATCTTCTCAAGAGAGAGGAAAAAACCTCATTCATGAGGGCCTGGAAGGTGGAAGGCGCATTTGACAGACCAAATGGCATTACGAGGAATTCAAAATGGCCGTGATGCGTGCGAAACGCTGTTTTCTCCACATCTGATGGATGAACTCGGATTTGATGATAGCCAGATTTCAAATCGAGTTTAGTAAAAATAGTAGCTCCATGTAGCTCGTCTAACAGCTCATCCACCACTGGAATAGGAAATTTATCTTTAATCGTATGGGCATTGAGTTGTCGGTAATCCACACAGAACTTCCATGACTTATCATGCTTGCGGACTAGTAATACCGGTGAAGAAAAAAGAGACCTGCTTGGCTGAATAATACCCTGTGCTAACATCTACTGGCACTGCCTTTCAATCTCATCCTTCTGTAAGTGAGGGTAATGATACGAACACACCACTACCGGCTCGGTACTCGTTTTCAAACGGATACGGTGATCACAATGCCTAATTGGTGGTAAGGCAGTAGGGTCTTGAAATATATCTTCAAATTCTATAAATAAGTGAAATAACTTACATGTGTTTGTGGACTGGACCTCGACAACCTGTAGTGCGCAGGTGAGTGGTGCTTGTGTGCCATGCAATATAATCTGATGTTGGTCCTCTATAAAAGACATGGTTAGAGCTTGGAAATCCCATAGTATTGGTCCCAACAATTGTAGCCATTTAATTCCTAGTACCAAATCGAATCCTGATAGTGGAATCACCAGAAAATCTGCAACAAATGCATGTCCCTCAATATCAAAGTGTGTGGCTGGTGATATGCCTACACTAATAATTTTAGCCC
This sequence comes from Aristolochia californica, assembly GCF_029961685.1. Lineage (NCBI taxonomy): Eukaryota > Viridiplantae > Streptophyta > Magnoliopsida > Piperales > Aristolochiaceae > Aristolochia > Aristolochia californica. The sequence continues at coordinate 37,448,162 of NW_027182214.1, forward strand.
CATTGGCTACTGATACAGAAAGACTAGTCTGTTGCTGTACTACTAACCCCAGTTGTTCTGCTGCCAGCTGACTGATGAAATTATGTGTACTGCCTGAGTCAACTAAAGCCAGTAACTATAAATGATGTAATTGGGCTTTAACCTGCATTGTGCTTGCACTGCGTAGACCAGTCATAGCTCGAAGGGAAATATCTGGACCTTCTTGGTCAGTTTCCACAATTTCCTCCTCTGGTGGTATTTCTTCTCCATCCTCCCATAGACATATACTGAATAATCATTTGCAGTGGTGTCCAATGACATACTGTTCATCACAGTTAAAACAGAGACCCTTGGCCTTTCTCTGGTCCTTTTCTTGTATAGTAAGTTTTTTGAAGTAAGGAGTAGGTGGAGCCAAATTAGAGATGTCTGGGCGTGGGGCTGCACTGTCTCTAAATATTTTAGGTCCATAGGAAGGGTTTGGCGCTGAGGCATTGTGCCTCCCTGGCCAAGCTGGTTTTCTAACCAGTGACTCCTTTAGAACACGCTGCTTGTGCTCAATTGCCCTGGCTAAATTCATAGCGTGGTCTAAATCTGAAGGAGCATGTAATTCAACTTTTAATCTCAGAGCTTCTATCAAACCAGCAGTAAAAATATGGACATATTGTGTGTGGCTGACAAACTGGTTTGCTCGAGCTAACCTTTCCTGGAAGGTTTTTTTGGTACACCTCTAGTGATCCAGTTTGTTTGTAATTGATTAATTCTCCCAATGGATTGCGACTAGCTGGAGGACCAAATCTCATCATGCAAGACTGTCTAAAAGTTGCCCAATCCTGAACCACTTGCTCATTTCGGAATTGGTGGTACCATAGAAGCGCTTCATCGAGCATGTGGTAGGCGGCCAAATACACTTTTTCATCTGCAAATGTTTTTGGATGATAAAAGAACTGATCACACTTGGCTAACCAAATCAAAGGGTCCTTAGACCCATCATACGAAGGAAAGTCAAGTTTTAAATACCTGGGCACAGTGTTTGGTCCTTGAACGACAGGCCCTAGATGGGGGTGGTGTTGAGGCATTGGTGGTTGTGGGGGAGGTGGTGGAGAGTATGCAGTTGGTGGTTGGGCTCGTGTATCATGGTCCTCTTGTCACCAGAGGAGAGCTTGGATGGCAGCATCCATTGATTTTATTGCCTCACGCAAATCAGTGGTTGTTTGACGCACCTCTTCCAGGGCATGAGTCTGGTTATCTGTCCTCTGCCTAGTATCTTCCACTAACTATCTCAAATCGTCAGGGGAAGAGGAATCCCCAAGGGTGGACCTGTCTGATACCAAAATGTTAGGTTCTTCTCTTGCCATGGATCGAGTCACCCTTCTTTCCTCTCTTCCCTCCATGGATGATCTTGACGTTGGAAGAGAATTCTTGTTTCTTGAACGAGTAATGGTGGAACTCAATTAGAACGAAGGATCTTTGGAGGAAGCTCAACCTTGGACCTCAAAGGGAGAATCCGACCTAGACCATTGAGGGAGAATCTGACCTGTAAAATATAATTTTCTCAATACCTGTAAAATAGGGTTGAGGACGAAAGTATAAATATGACCCATAGGTCAAGTGGTTCACGCCACATTACACTGAACCAACCCAAAGTAAACCAAACTGAATTGAAATTACATGAAAAGTAAATTGACATAATTTAATTCCTATGCCTATGGATAACTCGTGATGCTATGGAGTCCATAAAACAATGGACTTACTTCGGTGGGATCAGTCAAATCAGCAGGTGAGGTGTCAACCAATTGCTATGGGGGTTGAATAATTTCTATATCATGGGGCACAACTGGTCTAGGAGAACCTGGTGCTGAAGATAGACCAGGAGGAGCACTGTCAGAATAGAATGACGAGTCTTCAAAAAATGTTACATCCCTTTACACAAGTAAACGTTGAAGAGTGGGACCATAACAAACTGTTAGGATCCTCACGAACCATGGATCTTATCACCCTCCTCTCTTCTCTTCCTTCCATCACCTTGGTTGACGTTGAGATGGAATGACGGATTGATGGGTATTGAATTTCAGAAAGGAGAATTGGGGGAAAAATGGAAGAGAGCTTGAAGGAGCTCTTGACCTATTTATCTAATTTACTCTAGCTAAAGTAGACTCAATTCATAATTCTCATTACCCTAGCCGTCTCCTTAAATAGGGTTGAGGACGTCCAAAACACTAAAGACCTCTTGGGTCAATGGTTCAAACCAATAAATGCTAAACCAACCCAAACCAAAGACAAAACCAAACCAAGAAACAATTACATGGAAATTGAAAAACACATTCATTAATTCCTACGCCTGTTGGTAACTCGTGATGCTATAGAGTCCATAACATCACCCCCCTCCTGGAGAAAGAGCTTGTCCTCAAGCTTGAAGGAAGGATATAAGAGTCGAAATGCTGATAACGGCTCCCATGTGGAGTCACTAGGGTCAGCATCGGCCCACTGGACAAGAATTTCCCAACCACCCTGAATGTGGCGTGCTTGTACTACCTGAACTGGAATAGAAAGGACTCTGCGCTCATGTAGTAGCGGCAGTGGAGTGTGCAGTAGGGGCGAGTCACCCTGGAAGGGCTTCAATGGGAGACGTGAAATACATTGTGGATCTTTGATTCCGGTGGTAGTTGCAAGCGGTATGCCACGGGTCCAATTTTGTCCAATACTTCAAATGGACCATAATACTTTGGAGATAGCTTATGGCGCTTGGATGTAGTCAGGGACAACTGGCGGTAGTGTTGAAGCTTTAACCACACATATTCTCCAGGGAAATAAGATGCCTCCCGGTGCTTCTTATCATAATAGCGTTTCATAGAGTGTTGGGCCTCATGTAGATGAGTACGTACCTCAGTGAGCATAGCGTCTCGTTCAGCTAACGCTTGGTCCAATGTGACGACTTTGGATGCCCCAGGTTCATATGGTAACAGACGAGGTGGATGTCTGCCATAAACTAATCTGAAAGGTGTAGTTCCCAGTGCTATGTGGTAAGATGTGTTAAAGAAAAATTCTGCCCATGAAAGCCATTTCACCCACCTTCTAGGTGCGTCCCCCACAAAACAATGAAGATACATTTCAATCGTGCAATTGACAACCTCTGTTTGTCAGTCCGTTTGTGGATGATATGCAGACGAAAATGCCAATTGGGTGCCCTGTAATTTGAATAATTCCTTCCAAAATATACTGGTAAAAATGGCATCCCTGTCACTGATAATGGATGAGGGAATTCCATGTAATCAGACAATGTTGTCCATAAATAATTGAGCGACCTGAGCAGTAGTACATGGATGCGCCAAAGCAATGAAGTGACCATATTTTGAAAACCGATCAACGACGACGAATATCACAGATTTACCTGTTGAAATGGGAAATCCAGCAATGAAGTCCATGGAAATGTCAGACTAGATTTGAGACGGTAGTTGCAGAGGTTGCAGTACGCCGGCCAGACTTAAAGATTCGGCCTTGTTTAGTTGACAAATCTGACAAGCAACTACATAGTCAGCAATTGTGCTCTTCATGCCCTTCTAGTAAAAGTCTCGACTGATTCGGAAATATGTTTTCTGTCGACCCTCATGTGTGCTATCATGGATAGATGATAGGATGGTGTGAAGAAGTGGGGATGTATTATGCAAAAAAATCCTGTTTTTGTAGAGTATGAGACGATCCTGAATCGTCCAATGAGGAGCTGTTGTCCCCTATTGAATATCCTGATATAATGACATGAGACCCGGAAATTGATGTACTTCCTCACGAATCGAATCTAATACCAGTGAGCGTGGGTGACTGATAGCATAAATTTGTGTGGCTGAATTATCCCGACGTGATAAAGCATCAGCCCCCAAATTCGAACTACCTGGCTTATTGTGAACCGTAAAATAGAAGCCCATGAGTTTAGTTAACCAATGCTGCTGTGGGGATGTGGTGAGGCGCTGTTCAAGAAGATACTTGAGGCTGCAATGATCTGTACGAATGAGAAACGGTCGTCCCCAAAGATAAGGTCGCCAATGTTGGACAGCCTTGGCTAACCCAATCAATTCCCTCTCATATGCAGCTAACTTATGGTGGTGTTGTCCCAACTGATGGCTGAAATAAGCAATGGGGTGTCCCAATTGTTGTAACACTGCCCCTATACCTCCCCCGGATGCATCACATTCCACCACAAAGTCTCCCTCAAAATCTGGTAATTGTAGAACTGGCGCTGAGGCTAAGGCCTCCTTTAACAGGTGAAAGGCATGTTCCGCTGAAGAAGACCAGTGGAAGGCATTCTTTTTTAGCAGGTTGTTGAGTGGTGCTGCTATCATGCCATAAGATTTGATAAATTTTTTGTAATATCCCGCTAGGCCCAAAAATCCCTTTAATGCTGTGATGGAGGTGGGAATCGGCCAATCTGTTACTACTTGTATCTTGCTTTGGTCAACTTTCACGCCCACAGCTGATATGACGTGGCCCAAATATGCCACCTTAGATGTACCCATAGAACATTTTGATTTATTCAAAACTTAATGATGAGAGCGTAGAATGGTAAATACCTGATGGAGGTGGTGGAGATGTTCTTCCCAATTTTCGCTGTAGACCAGAATATCATAAAAAAAGACTAATACATAGTTGCGCAGAAGTGATGAAAAGACCTCATTCATGAGGGCCTGAAAGGTGGAGGGTGCATTGGAGAGACCGAAGGGCATGACGAGGAACTCGAAATGACCGTGATGTGTGCGGAAGGCAGTCTTCTCCACATCCGCCGAGTGAACTCTTATTTGATGATAGCCCGATTTCAAATCTAATTTGGTAAAAATTGTAGCACCATGTAACTCATCCAGCAACTCGTCCACGACTGGAATGGGGAACTTGTCCTTAATTGTTTGCAAGTTGAGTTGCCTATAGTTGACACAAAATCTCCATGATTTATCCTTTTTACGTACAAGTAACACTAGTGAGGAAAAAGGAGATCGACTGGGCTGGATCACCCCCTGAGCGAGCATATGCATGCACTATCATTCTATTTTATCTTTCTGTATATGCAGGTAACGATAAGGCCGCACCACTACTGGATCAGTTCCCAACTTTAAACAAATGCGGTGATCATAATGATGCACTGGTGGTAGACCCGTAGGATCATTAAATAAATCAGCAAATGCTGTAAGTAAAGGAGCTAACTGATCATCACAGGTGTGCTGAAGCTGTAAAGTGTGAAGTGCATTAGGTACCTGTGCCACAATACCATGTAATGTAATCTTGCCCTGTGGTGCTGAAAATGTCAGAGTCCGAGCCTGAAAGTCCCATAATATAGGTCCTAAGAACTGGAGCCATTTGACCCCGAGCACCAAATCAAATCCAGCCAATGGAATGACTAGTAAATCTGCCTAAAATGAATGCCCCTCAATGGTGAAAGGGGTGTTAGCACATAACCCTACACTAGCAATTTTGGCCCCATTGGCCACTGAAACTGAGAGTCCCCTTTGTTGTTGAATTGCCAATCCCAATTGTTGCACGACTGGTTCACTGATAAAATTATGTGTGCTGCCCGAATCAACTAAAGCAAGTAGCATGAGATGATGTAACCTGGCCTTTACCTGCATGGTATTAGAACTACGCAGGCCATGCATGGCATTGAGGGAGAGATCTGGTTCCTGTTGTACCTCTTCAACAATTTCATTTTGAAGAAGCTCTTCTGAATCTTCTTCCAACAGTTCAATACTGAATAAACGTTTACAGGTATGTCCTAGCAGGAATTGTTCGTCACAATTAAAACATAGGCCCTTTGCCTTTCGAGCGTCCATTTCCTGTTTAGTCAAAAATTTACGTGGTATAGAGTGTGGAGGCACACTGGTAGCCTGATCTGCTCGGTTAGGGGCAGAGGACCCAAAACGTGGACCAGATGCAGTACCCTGTATTCTGTTGTTCCAAAATGGTTTTCGTTGTAAAGACTCTTTTAGAACTCTCTGTTTGTGTTCCACAGCTCTGGCATAATTCATTGCTGAGTCAAAATCTGTCGGAACAAGTAATTTCACTTCCAATCTAACCGCCTCTGTCAATCCAGCATTAAAAATCTGAACATGTAGGGGAGGAGGAACAAATTCACTAGCTCGGGCCAACCTTTCTTGGAACATTTTTTGGTAAACTTCTAAGGTGCTTGTCTGTTTAAAGTTGATCAATTCCCCCACTGGGTTGCTGCTAGTTGGAGGTCCAAACCTCAACTGGCAAGCATGTTTAAAGTGCAGCCAATCCTGAATGGAATGGACATTTTGGTAGTGATGGAACCACATGAGCGCTTCATCGAGCAGGTGGTAGGCGGCCAAAGTAATCTTGTCCATTTCCACCGTTTGTTGATGATAGAAGAATTGTTCACATTTCGTGAACCACAGTAAAGGATCTTTAGAGCCATCATATGTAGGAAAGTTAAGTTTAAAGTACCTTGGAACCGCTGATGGTCCTTGTGCGTGAGTTGCCATTGAACCCATTGGTTGGCGCAGGGGTGGATTTGGTGGTGGCGTGAATTGTTGGTGGGGTACTGGTTGTGGTTGAAAATTGGTTGCTGGTGGTGGCGTTGGTGGTTGAAGTGCAGCAAGTTGTCGGATGACGGTTTGTAGAGATGATTCCAGTGTTTGTAAGGTATTATTGATGTGAGAAATTTCAGTACCTTGAAGAGTGGATCGTTGTTGAAGTTCTGAAAGTACTTGACGTATGTCCTCTGGAGAAGAGGAATCACCGAGGGTGGACCTGTCTGATACCACGTTGTTAGGATCCTCACGAGCCATGGATCTTGTCACCCTCCTCTCTTCTCTTCCTTCCATCACCTTGGTTGACGTTGAGCTGGAATGAGGGATTGATGGGTATTGAATTTCGGAAAGGAGAATTGGGGGAAAAATGGAAGAGAGCTTGAAGGAGCTCTTGACTTGTTTATCTAATTTACTCTAGCTAAAGTAGACTCAATTCATAATTCTCATTACCCTAGCCATCCCCTTAAATAGGGTTGAGGACGTCCAAAACACTAAAGACCTCTTGGCTCAATGTTTCAAACCAATAAATGCTAAACCAACCCAAACCAAAGACAAAACCAAACCAAGAAACAATTACATGGAAATTGAAAAACACATTCATTAATTCCTACGCCTGTTGGTAACCCGTGATGCTATAGAGTCCATAACACAAACATAACCCTTTTGTGTGCTAGAGTATCCCAAGAAGATACACTTGATAGATTTAGGATCAAGTTTGCTATGTTTGGAGAATGAATTATGAACAAAACATTTACATCCAAAGGCTCTCAAAGGTAGTGAAAATGGATCATCATTTTGTAATAATATAGAGTAAGGAGATTTATTACCAAGAACGAAAGATGGTAAATGATTTATAAGAATGCATGCAGTAAGGACGGCATGAGGCTAATAAAATTATGGAACTTTCATGGCATATAATAAACCTCGAGCTACCTCAAGAATATGACGATTTTTTCGTTAGGCTACACCTTGTTGAGGAGTGTAGGCACAAGATGTTTGATGTATAATGTCAATTTATTGACAAAGGAGTCAAAGTCTTTGGAAATGTATTCTTTGGCCTTATCATACAGGGGTATTTTTATTTCTGACCAAACTGAGTGAGTACCATAGAATGAAATGACTTAAAATCAATGGTATTTTAGAATGCTCCTTAAATAGAAACAATCAAGTGGTGCGAGTGAAATCATCAATAAATGTAATAAAATATTTGGTTTGAGGAATATTTGAGACACTCAAGGGTCCCCAGACATTGGTATGAATGAATGAAAATGGAGTAGTACTTTTGACTTTTGGACGAGGAGAATATGTACTCCTTTGATGTTTACTCTTTTTGACATACTTCACAATTAAATTCTGACCTTACTTTTAGAGTGAGAAACATATAATGAAGAGATTGCGCAGATGGATGTCCCAACCAATTGTGCCATAGCCTTGTCTCATTTTCACTGGTGGAAACTGCATTTATTTGTGGCCCATCCAGGTAGTAAAGCCCCCTTGTTCATGCCCACCACCAATCACCTACTTCGTTATAAGATCCTAAAATACACACGGAATGGGTGAGAAGGTAATAGAGCAATTAAAATGTTTTGTTAGATGTCGAATAGATAACAGATTCAAAGGAAAGGTAGGAACAAATAGAATATCAATGAGCGGAAGTGATGGTGTAACGGAAGTGGATCCTTTCCCTTGGACATTGGTTTGAGAACCGTCAACTATGGTAACAAACTTGCGTGAAAGACACAAAGATAAATAATGTAATAAATTTTTGTTACCTGTAAGATGCTCGTAGGCTCCTGAGACAATTATCTAGGATGAAGATGAGGCAGATATCATACCTAAAGCAATGGTGGCAATGATAGATGCTGGGGAACTAGGAGGCGAACCCCTCATTGTCTTCATTTTCTGAAGCAACTCATACTCTTCATCTATAAAAAATTTCTTTTCTTTTGATTATTTTGGTTGGTCCACTTTTGCATCATTCATAAAGGCTTGATTAGCCTTTGTCAAGTCTGATTTTCCATTGGCTTTATAGCATATTTCTCTATGGTGACCATATTGTCCACAATAACTGTATTCCTTGAAATAGCATGTATCTACAGTGTGACCATATTTCTTACAATGAGTACATTCTTTCCCATGCTCTGGCGAAGCCATTCCTTCCACTTCTTCCTCGTCCTCCTCTATACTCTCTACCTCGGCCTCGGATGTGGTCAAATGATGTTCGCCTATATTCTAAATACATAGTGGATTAAATTTCAGTAGTAGATGAAAAAGTGTTTGGAACACGGAGTAGTGTTGCACATACATCATCAAACATGGGGACAACAAAATCACTCAAAAGTTGACTCTTGGAAATTTGAAGAAGTGGTTTAATATTTGCAAGGCAAATGGTATTAATTAATGCTTCTTTCTACTTGTCTTGGATAGAAATATTTGTCGTTTAAGGCTAAGCTAATATCCATTCTTGAAGAAAGCCTCTAAAGCGGGCCAAGTACTCATGGATGTTATCTTCTTATTTAGTGTTCAACATCCTCTGGAGAATATCATATGATCTATGTAGATTGTTTGGACTAGAGTACAACTTAGCACATGTCTCCCAAATTTGTTTAGCAGTGTCAAGATGAATGACATTGGTGGAGACATGTTCTTCCATGTTGTTGATTAGCTAACTAATCACCAAGGTATCATTTTTCAACCATATTTAAAAAAAAAAGAAATGTCTTCTTCATCAATAGATGGTCCATGGTTGGTGAGGTGAGCAAGTAGGTCCTTTGTTATATGAAACCTCCAAACTGATGTGGACCAACTCATAAAATTTGATACCCCTCATAAGGGTATAGTGGTGATTCTGAGTATATCATCTCTGCTACTCATATTTTCTTCAGCCATAATAGGCACTTCAACGAAAACAAATCTCCAATAAATTCTAATAAAAAAACAAAGTAGTAATCTTCAAATAACTTGGTGCATTGAGAACTTTAGCATTGACGATAATAATCATTATTCTGAATTTTTTTCTTCTGAATAACCACTCACAAGAAACTCAATATCAATCTTCTATTTCAGGGGACTCCTGTTCCCAAGAAATTTTTTTCTCAACAATCTTATCATGAACTGGTCTTAGTTAGACAGAATTTCAAACTGACAAAACTACTTTAATAGCTTCTTGTAGATCAAGAGGCATCCATATCCATAATCTCATAAGATGAAAAACATTCACATATTCATCTTTAACTCATCTTCTAAATTTGGAAATCAATAACATGAAGTAATAAAAAAATAATGAAGGAACTTAACTTACGCTTTTTTATCTTCCTTCAAAAGGAGCCTTCTATGGATGGCATTGATCATATCTTCTTAGAGCATTCATTTTGTTGTGGGGATCCTAAATTTAAAGCACTGATATCATGTTGAATTTAGGACCCATTTTCTAACATCCCAGGCAAGGGAAGAGAGAAAGAAAAATAAGAAAAGGGAAGAAGGCTCTCGGTAGAGAGAAGAGGAGAAGAGAAACCAAGATGTGTGTCAAGCAAAGAGAGAGAGATTTACTCAAGAAAGAATTTTAGAACTTGATTAATTTCAAGTTACAACACCTCTATTTATAGTAGAGGAAGTGATAGAGTCCTTATACAATTAAACTTTAAGTCTCCTAATTACATTCCAATTCTAGCTCTCTAAGAGAAGCCTGCCATTAAAAGATAACACAATCTACTAGATGTCTAATATAACTTGAACTCTAAATCTTCTTTAATCACGTGGATATAAGAGAGGAGGCTGGCTCATGGTTTTATCTTTGTGGGTCCCACATGATCTTCCAGCTCATGTTGATAAGGTTATCAGCTCGTAGTATCTTTGTGGGTCCCACTTGATCTTGAAATCTTCTAACTTATTCTAGCTTGTACTTCTTATCTCCTAACTCATGCCAGCTTGGGTGAGGACTCTTCTTGGCATCCCACATCCTCATGGTGGGTCCCAAATTGTAACATTCATGATTGATGGAAATAGGGATCCTAATTGATTGAGGAGTTTCCCTTAATATGTAATGGAAATAATATAAATAGGGGTCTTCGTTGAAGCCTTCAATCAAGCTCTATGTTGTGGACTCAATAGCACACCGAGTCACACAACGAAGAAGACAAAAACAACTCACTCAATAGAATTTAATTCTTTTATTTCTTTGAGTAGGATTTATTTCTTATATTGTTTTAAGTAGGAGTTATTTCTAATATTGTTTCAAGTAGGATTTATTTCTAATTACTTTATATGTAAGGGCATTATGGGGAATTATTGTAACCCTAACCCTAAAACTCCTTGATGTGACCTATTTAAGGGAAAGGTATGAATGAAATAGGTAAGCTTAGAGATTTTAGAATAACCTAGTCTAAACAGGTTGAGATCACCTCTTGATCTCGAGTTTAGGGTTTACTCCAAAAATCCAACCTATCCTTCACCCTCCATTGCCATCCATCTTCACCCAAATTCATCCCTCATCATCCATACTAAGAAAAGAAGCTTCCTGCCTCTTTTTTGAGCCAAAAGAGAGGATCTTCTCTCATCACCAGCGTCAACAAGAAGTTGGGTTCCATTCTCTCTTGACGAGCAGCAAAGGAGGAATAATTCTGGCTCTTTCATGTGAAGTGTTATAGCAACTCTTCTTGCTGGGAATTCATCACGAAAATAGAGCAAGGACAGCCATCAACGTGAGCCAAGGCTGCCCCATCAAGCTAGGTCTTCAAGTCCTAGAACGAGCTGCATCAAATTAGGGTTGAAACCCTGATTAACGTGACCAAAACAAGTATTTCTCCATTCTTTCTCCACCTGAATTACTTCCATTCTAGCTATAACTTTAGCACTAGAATGAGATCATAAAAAGGTAGACTGATCACTGGTGGAAGAGTATACCAAAGAAGGGACCTTTAACCCTCACCGAATCCAGCAACTCAGTACCAGTGCTGGATTCACAACTCCCACGCAGTGTTACTCGATCCATGACTCGGGACCGTAACACTCTCCTCTTCTTAAATTCATGGAAGAATCTTTCTCCTAGCCTAAAATCTCTCTTCTCACTTTTCTCTTCTCTCCTCTCTACCTGAGATCTCTGTCTTTGCTCTTTTCTTCTCTTCTCTCTCCCCTCTCTTTTACCTCTCTCATCTTGCTCGAGGTTTCAAGCATAGAGTTATAAATTCAGCATGGTATCAGAGTATTGAATTTATTATCCCCACATCAAAAGGACGCTCTAATAAGTTATGATCAAAGCTACTCGTAGAAGGTTCTTAGTGAAGCAAGATTGAAACTTGTTGAGATAAGTTTGTCTTTCATTCTTGTTATTATGACTTCATGCCTTTGGTTTTATTACCTATATAATATGGTTCAGAGATGATTTTCTTACTCTCTTTATTATATGAATGTATTGAGATTTATGCATCTCAGATTGGAAGAAGTTTGTGAAGGCTGTTTTTGTTGGTTTGCAAGTTCTTGGCTTAAAATCAGTTTATGTTGAGATTTTTTGCATATTATTTCGTGGGAAAAAGATTTCATGATGAATACAAATTTTCTTGAGCCTATTAAGAGTAGTTTTTTATCCATCGTATTTTGGAAATCTTATTACTTAGCTTCCACGCTAAGTTTCAGCATTAACCGAGTTGTTTGAAGAGTTAGAACTACACTCAGTTTTGTGACGTTCTTTTGGAGAATGTTATTTGAGGTCTCGGCCCTTATATGAGAATTACAGAGATATTCTCATCTCTCATGCCAAGGTTCATCAATTTTGAATAAAAAAGAAAGAAATGGAAAGCTGTAAGAAGGATTTTTTTTTTGTGCACTGTCGTGTAGAGTTTTTTAAAAGACGGGGAGGCCAGATCTTGTTTTATTCAAAGACACAAGTTGGCTGGTTTTTCTTGCCTAAATCATCAAGAGAAATAAATAATATCAGATTTTGTTTTACATAAAAGAAAGCAAGCACAAATGAATTATGGAAGTGGTCCTTTGGAAAGACAAGTTGGTGTCAATCTATTTGAAGAAACATTGCTATTTTTGAGATCTCAAATTCAATCAATATCTTCTTGATTAGGCCTGATTTGCTTATTTTCAATACATCATAATTTTCCTAACTCATGAGGGATGTAATCAAGATTAGTTTATTCCAATCTGGAGTCAAAACATATTTTTTGAATGATCTTGGAAAGATCTTACTTGGAATGCCACCTTACCTTGATTGTATGCTGGTTGATTGAGTTTTTATATTCTCTAAAAGGAATAAAATAAAATTGATTATAGGAATTTTTTGGAAAGCAATTTTACTTGCCTAAGAGGGTTCCATCTTTTCCTAAAAGGCTTGATAAGCTCGGGTTCTCCTCCCATATACCTGAGCTAGTCTTGGCTTCACTTGATTCTACAAGCCACTTACGTAGGCTACTTCACATTTGAGTACACTATTATCCTTGAATTGCCTCTTATGGCTGAAGAATACAAGGGTAAAAAAAAATGATATTCTCAAGATTACTACCATACAATTGCAAGAATATAAAATTACATGAGCTGGTCACAAACAGTTTGATGGTTTCTTATTACAAGGGACCTACTTGGTCACCTAACCAAACTTGGTCCAAATCAGTTTGATGGTTTCTTATAACAAGGGACCTAATTGGTCACCTAACCAAACTTGGGCCACCCATTGATGAAGAAGATGTTGCTTATGATAAGTGGTTAAAAATTACACATTGGTAACTAGTTGGCTCATCAACAACATAGAAGAACTTGTCTCCAACAATGTTTTTCATCTATACACTGCTAAGTAAAATTTGGGAGACATGTGCTAAGTTGTATACTTGCTCCGACAACTTACAAAGGCCATATGATATTATCCACAGTATGTTCAATACTAAACAAGCAGAAAATATCCATGAAAATTTAGCTCGATTCAGAGGCCTTCTTCAAGAATGGAAGCTAGCTGAGCCTAATTCTACTGATATCTCTGTCCAAGACAAGCAAAAGAAAGCCTTAGCCACTACTATTTTTCTAGCAAATATTAAGCCATATCTTGAGGTTGCTAAAACTAAACTCCTTAGTTCCTTTCTTATTCCCACCTTTGATGATGTATGTGCGATATTACTCTACATTCCAGACTCCTCTTCCCCTTCTCCCAATAAAATATCATCTACTATGTACTCCAAGAATAGGGGAATATCAGCCCTCCATAGCTGAGGCCATGGAAGAAATTATAGAGGAGGACGAGGAAGAGGAGGAAGGAATGGTTCCTCTAGAACAGAAGGCAAGGAATGCACCCACTATGAGAAGTATGGCCACACTATCGATCAGTGTTGGAAAATCCATGGCACACTGGAATGGGCAAGGTCTAATCAAGCTCCAATAAGTGGTACAAAGGAGGACAAGTCTACCCCGCCAACAAAGAAGAAGACCCTTATCGATGATGAGTATGACTTAATCTAGAAAATGAAAACTTTGATGGTCTCTCCTCCAAGTTCCTCCTCAGTTGTTGCTGCCTCCACTGCTTTAGGTATACTATCTGCCACTTCCTCTTCTTTACATTGGATAATTGACTTAGGGGCCTTCGAGCATCTCACAGGTAACAAAAATCTACTCCACTATGTCTCTCCTTGTCTCTCAGATAAATTTTTTACCATAGCTGATGGTTCCCAAACTAAAGTTCTCAGGAAAGGATCCACCTCTGTTATGCAATCACTTCTACTCACAAATATTCTTTTTGTTCCTACCTTTCCCTTGAATCTTTTATCTGGTAATCAACTTACACAATATTTCAATTGCTCCATCATCTTCTCACCTACTTTCTAAGTCTTTCAAGATCTTACAACAAAATAGGAGATTGGTTGAGGCCATGAACAAGGGGGCTCTACTACCTGGACATGCCTCAAATAAATGTTGTCTCAACCAAGCACACTGAGACAAGTCTATGGCACAATCGGTTGGGACATCCATCTGCACAATCTCTTCATCTTCTTTTTTCCTACCTTTAAGGATATGTCAAGTTTAAATTGTGAAGTATGTCAACTGAGCAAACACCAGAGGACCATACCTTGCTTGGCATGTACTTAAAATTGTTGCTCCTTGTTCATTGATTCACATAGATGTATGGGGACCCTTGAACCTCTCAAACATATCTCGAGTTAAGTACTTTATTACTATTAGGAATTAGATGCCCTAATTCCAAAATAACGAGAGAAATAATGATAAACGTGGAAGAAGGGAAAAACAAGCATGAAAAAATATAACAAGATTTATACAGATTCGCCTCAAGGTGAGACTATGTCCTGTCTTCTACCATTGCAATAATCCACTATGAAGATGAAATACTTTACAAGAGAAAGTACACACTCACAAGTGTTACTCTCTAACCTCTTGGACTGCAACTTGAGATGCACCTCGAATTAAGATGATCAAACCCTAATAGCACCGCCCCTCAATTATCCGCGACCAACTCACCGTAGAATGTTAATTAGGCTCCACAACTTAACAATTAACATTATTGATGATTTTACTCGTACCACATGGTTGTTTCTCTTTAAAGAGCAATCTAAAATATCATCAATTTTTAAATCCTTTCATACTATGGTAGTCACTCAATTCGATTCGAAAATAAAAGTACTTAGGTATGATAATGCCAGAGAAAATATCTCCAATGATCTTGACTCTTTTTGTCAAGATAATGGCATTATCCATCAAACGTTTGGTGTCTACACCCCTCACTAGAATGGTGTAATAAAATGGAAGAACCATCATCTTCTTGAGGTAACCAATGGTTTATTGTATACCATGAAAGTACTAAACTTTTACTAGCCTTATGCTATCCTTACTGCATGTTTTCTTATAAATAAGCTACCCTCTTCCATTCTTGGTCATAAGTCCCCATATTCCTTATTGTTTAAAAATGGTGATCCTTTTTCGCTTCCCTTGAAAGTCTTTGGGTGTACATGCTTTGTTCTATTAAGCACCTAGCCAATACATCCCAAAAGACCGGCCTGGTAGGAGCGGAAGACATAGGTACTTAACCCAGGATCATAGCATCACAGCCCACCTTCACGAGCTGACGACCACGACGACGCAACGACATTGGCCCGACCGCGATAATACCTAGATGCAACCTACCAGTATTTTAATCCAGTTTTTGCGCCCGCACAACGACATTGGCCTGACCCAAGACTTATCACAAGGACCTACCAGTATTTTAATCTAGCCTTTTCGCATCCCAAGACTCGAACTCGCGATGTGGGAGCCCACTCTGATACTAAATGTTAAGCACCTAGCCAATACATCCCAAAAGACCGGCCTGGTAGGAGCAGAAGACATAGGTACTTAACCTAGGAACATAACATGTTCATATTACCTTCCCACATTGTAGTAAACTTGATCCAAAATCGATCAAGTGCATCTTCTTAGGATACACTTGGACGCAAGGGTTATATTTGCTACAATCCTACTCTCCAAAGGTAACATGTGTCTAGGGATGTAACCTTTTTCGAAGAGTCTTCATACTAATTCAAAAAACCCCTCCAAGTCTCTCCTCTGTACCACCCTCTCCTCAACCAGTTGTGTTCCATGCTGCGAAAATTGTTCAACCCCCTAAAGCACTGGCTGACAACACATCTATGGGGTTTGCAGATCCCATTGAGGTAAGCCCATCTTCCCCTATTCCTTTTGGATCACAATATGATACTCGACCCATCGCCTTAAGGAAAGAACCTAGAGCCTGCACTAGGTCCTCTACTTCTGATCCCATATCCAATTTTGTGTCTCACCATCATTTATCTTCTTCATGTTGTTGATTTATTACATCTATATCCTCCATTTCTATCCTACAGTCCTACCAAGAGGCTCTAAAACATCCAGGGTGGAAGGCGGCAATGGACGAAGAAATGCTGGCACTTTATTAGTGTTGGAAGAACCCACGTATCTAAGAGTATTGTAAGATGGGCCACACAACCAAGGAAAACCTACATATCTAAGAGTATTGTAAGATGGGACACACAACCAAGGAAGGCCCACATTTTTAAGAGTATTGTAAGATGAGCCACATGACCAAGGAAGTCCCACATATCTAAGAGTATTGTAAGATGTGCCTAAGAACATACGAAGTGGGACCCACCATGATTACCATGAGCTGACATGCTTACCACATAAGTTGGAGGATCAAGGACTCACAAAGATAACAACAAGCTGGTTGGAAGGTCAAGGACTCACAAAGATAATCACAAGCAGGTTAGAAGATCAAGTGGGACCCACAAAGATAGCCACGAGCTGGCATCTTTATCTTATGGTCACATCTGCATAGAAGAGTTCTAGTTTGAGTTATGTTTGTCTTCTATTTAT
Organism: Aristolochia californica; assembly: GCF_029961685.1. Lineage (NCBI taxonomy): Eukaryota > Viridiplantae > Streptophyta > Magnoliopsida > Piperales > Aristolochiaceae > Aristolochia > Aristolochia californica. The sequence goes on from NW_027182214.1 coordinate 37,465,015, forward strand.
ATTGAGTTATTTAATTATGATAGGACTTATCTTTAAGTGTTAGGGTTTGGGGGTAATTGGGACCAAGGTAGTTTTATTTTAATTGGACTCTACTACCCTCCTCTATTATAAATAGAGGTTCATGTACTTTGATTATAATAATTTAATGAAGTATTTCTCTTTACCATAAATTCCATAGTGAGAATCAGACATGGGCTCTAGTTCCTCTTCCATCAGGCAAAAAACCTGTTGGCTATAAGTGGGTCTATATAGTTAACCACAACTCGGATGGGTCAGTTGCTCACCTTAAGGCCTGCCTAATTGCCAAAGGTTATACTCAGTGCTATGGGATCAATTATGAGGAAACATTCTCTTTGGTGGCCAAATTGAACTCGGTACGTATCTTATTATCCCTTGTTGCTAATTCTTCTTGACCAGTCTATCATCTTGATGTGAAATTTTTTTCCCTCAATAGGGATAAAAAGGATGACATTTATATGCAACAACCACTTGGATTTGTGGTTGACAGGGAATTGGTATGTCGATTGAAGAAATCCCTTTGTGGTCTAAAACAATTTCCTCATGCATGGTTTGATAAATTTAGCCAAGCACTGATACGGGATGGATTTCACAGATGTTTCTTAGATCGCTCCATGTTTGTTAAAGACACACCTAAAGGGAAAGTGTTATTGGCCCATCTATGTTAATGATATTGTCTTAACAGGCAATGATCTCGAGGGCATTCAGAAAACTAAGGAAAAGATATGTGAAGAGTTCAATACAAAAGATCTTGGACTACTTAAATACTTTCTGATTATTGAAGTACTACAGTCCAAATATGGGATTATACTATCTCAAAGGATGTATGTCCTTGATCTACTGGAGGAGACAGGAATGATGAGGTGTTGACCAGCAGAAACCCCCATGGATTCAAATACAAAATTATCTGCAGGTAATGGAGAAAATGTGGATATCGAAACATATCAAAGGCTTGTGGGGAAACTCATTTATCCCTATTTAACAAAGTCAGATATATCATATGTAGTTAGTGTGGTGAGTCAATACATTCACAAACCACACTTTACTCATTGGCAAGCATTGGAAAGAATATTGCGATACTTGAAAGGGGCTCCAGGAAGTGGGCTTCTCTATAAGAACCATGGTCACTTCAATGTAGAAGGGTTCTCATATGCAGATTGGGCTGGATCCCTGGAATAGAAAATCTACTTTGGATATTGTACAATGGTTGGAGGTAACTTGATTACATGCAGAAGCAAGAAGCAGAATGTAGTTGCAAGGTCCAATACAGAAGCTAAATATAAGGCCATGGTACACACAGTTAGTGAGCTTCTATGGATCATGTCCCTTCTCACTGAATCTGGATTCTATAAAGAAGCTCATATGTATCTACGTTGCAATAATCAAGCGATAATTCATATGATCTAAAATTTGGTCTTCCATGAGAGAACAAAACACAATGAGGTGGACTACCACTTTATACGAGAGAAATTCTAAGCCAACATATTATCTTTCAAACATAATTCCTCACAAGGGCAAGTTGCGGACGTTCTCACCAAATAGTCACTCATAAAATCTTGTCTACCATTTATAGCAAGCTAACCATCTACGATGTTTTCTCACCCCCAGCTTGAGGGAATGTGTTAAAAGGTGGGACCAACCCCTCCATGTCCACACGAGGTGGCATGATGAGTCACCACATGAGATGGCATGATGAGTCATCATAGGAGTAGGAATCCTCAAAACATGCGGTAGAAAATTTGGCAATCTTCCTTGATTCATGTAATTCATTGATCTTCCTTTGATTGATGTAATTTATCTACTCATGATTGATGTAATTACAGATCCTAATTGATTGAGAAGTTTCTCTAATTGTGTAATGGAAATAGTATAAATAGGGTCTTGGTTGAAGCTTTCAATCAAGATCTTCTCTTCTTAAATTTGTGGAAGAATCTCTCTCCTAGCCTAAATTCTCTCTTCTGCCTGTTTTCTTCTCTCCTCTCTACCCAAGCTTTGTCTCTTTTCTCTTTTCTTTACTTATCTCCCCCATCGCTTTTCCCTCTCTCATCTTGCTCAAGGTTTCAAGCATGAGGTCCTAAATTCAACAACTTTTTATTAGAGCAATCAATTCATTGTCTAAATACATATAAAGAAAAGTGCAATGCTCAAAGACTCCAGATTGCAAAGCTCTAGGATTTTTGTGCCTTGAAGGAAGCAAATGAGAGCCATATGGACAATGCTTTTGCTGAATTTATGGAAAAGATAAATACTTCATTTTAATATTTAATCAGATTACATGAACCTCTATTTATAATAGAGGAAAGTAGTAGAGTCCAATTATAAAGTAGTAGAGTCCAATTATAATTAAAGTACCTTTGTCCCATTCACACCCAAACTCTAACACTTTGATGAGAATGTAGAATGTCATATTTTCCTCCCTTAATACTTAGGATTTATAATTATTTGGTGCCTAAACTATATTCATTATTCTTATATTTTTATTTAGGATGCAAATGGAGGTGTGAAGTGCAAAACAAAGTTAATTGGGCGATTATGGACAGTTTCAGTATTATTTCGTAATCTGGCATAACTGTCTCATCCTATCTCTGATTGAAATGATTCAAGATGATATGGAACGCCAAGAAAACGTTTTACAACCTTTGTGTTTTTAATTGTGAGAGATACAAGATGTATCTGGGTAGAAATCTAGCTTGAAGTCACGGCATGTGCACTGTGATGTCCTGG